>NC_134708.1:80832556-80935056 GCF_043290135.1 Rhipicephalus microplus
GAAGAGCAAGAAGATAGTACTGTTAGGGACACTGCTCTTATATGTGGAGCCTTCGGTTTTGCATGTCATTGACGCTATCAGATCCCAAAGCAGTCGTGGACTCCGCCGTTTTTGCCAACATGTGGTTTAATTTGAAAACGAGTGACTACAAAGTTTCAGTCAAGACTTAAGTGTCACAATATTTTGGGCCACGTCGCCATTTTTTTCTCTCTAAGAACCCTTTCGGCGAGAATGTGCATATGAGCGCGCACAGTACAAAAGCTTACATATTTCGAAGGCCATGAAGTTTCACAAAAAAAAACAGCTGGTGGAAAAGAACGTGTTCGATAACCTTGAAAAGTGTTACTTGTCAACACCGTCGGCATCACGACACAAACCTATATAAAAATGCGTGCCTCAAATCACGGTAATACAAAACACGCTTGAATCAGTACGAAAGGGGCTCCAAGAGTACGCCATTATCTTTTCGAGCAAAGAGATACCACTTGCTCGCTGGACGCCCCGACTGCTCAGCACCAATGTCAGTGTTCGAAGGCAAAAGTAATGCCAGGACATTTACAACGAAATCTTAGACGAATTCCTACCACAAAGTCGCAGCAGGGAATAACCATACACTGGCAAGCTGCCTCACGTTATAACGAAAGTATGCGAGGGACAACGCACTGGCCGTACCGCAGGACACATACGAACGTTGCGACATTGTTTGTCAGGTACGAGCGACTGGTTAAAACATTGACAGGTTACACCACTGGTTAACACCACGGATGCTGAAAAATATGACAATAACTGCTAAGCTTCAATAGGCCAACTTTCATGAAACTCAACAAGCGAAACTAGCCAACAATGCAAAGAAGACAGTCACATTGCAAAAATCATTCATATGAATGAGTCAATAAACAAGTGACCAAGAATAAACACAGTAAAAGGAGGCATTAAATAAGTTCCTCCCGGTGTAAGTCCTCCGTGTCAGTGAGCGAAATAGATCGCTAGCTGACGCAATGGGGATTGAAACAAAATTTAGATGTGCGAAACGCAGTTGTAAGCTTCCCGACAAATCACAGCGAACAATGTGAATATTTTTTCATTTTACAAAACTCCAAAATTTCAAATAGACAAGGTAAAAGACAGAACTTCAAGTATTCGAAGCATATGTAAATGTAACTGCCCTAATACTTGCGATGAATGACTCGCCTTACCGGACAATCTTCTTCGCCCTTTATTGCTTCAGTTCTGCTATTGCTGATTCATTTAAATCTGTTTTTTATTTTATTTGTATCTGTATTAACCACCTTGCTGAGACCTTGAGTCTGCAGTATTGAATCAATAAATAAAATAATCATAACCGCGAAAAACAGTGGCACTTGCAAGCCATCTATTTTCCTAACTGACACAAAGCTACAATACCTCAGTGGTTTCATTTAGGCATCCTTTCACCATTATTATTTTTCGTAATTTTTTCATTGATTTACCAACATGAGTTGTTATCGCGGTGACAGAGTGTGTTGTGGCTTATTCGCCAGTTTCTCTTCCTAAGATTCATGAAGTTTTGCCCCACCACGGTGGTCTAGTGATTTCACTTCCGGTTGCGAAAGCGTGCGGACGTGTGTATCAAGAGCTCCGTCGGAGCGGCATCGGCGGTTCAGCTTAGCCGCGGTTCCAGGATTGAAATGCCTCAGGATTATGCTGTTATTTTGCCCCCTCTGCCGACGGGGTATGTGGTTCAGAGCACGGTTTTTCTGCATGTGGATGTAAAAGGAAGACCTTATCACGCGGAAGACTTTCGCGAGCCACTTTTTTGACGTGTTCAGCTCACCGAGGTTCTTGCGCTCGGCGCTTATCAAATAAACCACGTGTGGGCAGTGACGTGCAGAAGCACTGAAGGTGTAAAGAAACTTTTAGCTGATCCGCAATTGACTGTGAAAGGCCTCAAATGCATGATAATCAACCCAAGCCACCGCGACGTCCGTCTAAAGCTGCATTGGTTGCTCTACCGCGCACGAGAAGAGGACGTACGAAATGCACTGACCCCCTACGGGAGGGTGCTTGACGTAGGAATGGATAAGTGGCGAATTGACGGCTACACCCAGCAGAATACCATGACGAGAACCGTGACGCTACGGCTAAAGGCTAACGTTACGCTGGACGATATACCTCACCAGTTACGAGTTGGAGGAGAGCTCGCACGTATTGTGGCAACCGGAAGAGCGCCGCGGTGTTTGCGCTACCAGCAGATTAGCCACATTAGGAGGGACTGTCGAGTCCCGCGGTGTGACACTTGCAAGCGTTTTGGACACGCCCCTGGGAACTGCACGAAGACGTATGCAGCTGCTGCACTGAACACCGGGAGCATGGATAAATCCGAGCACACTATGAACGAGACCAAAGCAGAAGAATCGGTGAAATTCCTCCCAAGTACTGACCGAGCCCAATGCTGCTTAGCTTCGGTGATCGGACGAGAACCGGCGCATTCAGCATGGTATGGCCGATGGCGGAATCGGTGAAATTGAAAGCGGCTTGTGAAGGAAAAACACCTAGTGTAGCAGGCATGACGCGATTGCAGAAAGAACCGCCAAGGTCAACTGACAGTGGGGGAGTGCAACCTATCGCGGATGCATTGGCGAAATCACAGGTGACTTCTGCGGAAAAAACATCCAGTACAGAAGGCGTGATGGATGTGAAAGAAGCAGGATAAACAAGTGAACCTGCGTGTATGCAAGCGGCCGCAGAATCATTGACGAGCGCAAAGGAGCGTGATGTTTTAAACGACGCAACCGCTGCTACAGACGAGAGTGAAACATCTACTCAAACTGTCCAGGAACCTGCCGAGGGTGGTGCCATGGAGTGGCACGACGCTGAGGAACCAGGTACGGGAGGGAAACGACCACGAGACACAACCTCAACAGAATCAAGTGACATGAGCAATCAAGAACCGTCACCGAAAGCAGCTCTCCTTCGGAGGCAACGACTGGCGGTCAAACATAATATAACAGAATGGGAAAAGAGGACGGGAAAACTGGCCTCTTGACAACACATTATGTGTCGCCTTCTACCAAGAAGGTGCACCGGACGACTAAATAGGCGGAGTTCGGCTAAGACGGTATAGTGAGCAGCTACTTGTATTTAAAAAAAAATGAGCCTGAAGCTTAAAAGAGCAATGCGTTTTGCCAGCTTAAATGTACGCGGATTGGCGTCAAGAAGGCAGCAGTACCAGTTGAGTAGGCTGTTTTCGGAGCATGACTTGAATGTGATTGCTGTGCAGAAAACTAAGATAGCGGCAGAGAAAGATACCGATCATATGACGTTGCCTTTTCGCTCAATGTATAACATCTCTGTATACCATGCTGGCCCCACCGCGGTGGTCTAGTGGCTAAGGTACTCGGCTGCTGACCCGCAGGGCGCGGGTTCGCATCTCGGCTGCGGCGGCTGCAATTCCGATGGAGGCGGAAATGTTGTAGGCCCGTGTGCTCAGATTTGGGTGCACGTTAAAGAACCCCAGGTGGTCTAAATTTCCGGAGCCCTCCACTACGGCGTCTCTTATAATCATATAGTGGTTTTGGGACGTTAAACCCACATATCAATCATTATCCCATGCTGATGGCTTATCAGGAGGGTGTGCGCTCTTCATACGATGATCATTAGGCGTTGTTGAAAGAAGTGTAGCAAGCAGCGTTAAAGGACGCTTCGTAGTGTGTGATTTTTCTTTCTTGAATTTCGAATGGCGTGTCGTATGCGTTTATGCTCCGAACCGAGACAGTGAAAGGAAAGTTTTCTTTGAAGAAATAAGTAACTTACCGGAATGTGAGAAATATGTAGTCCTTTTTGGTGATTTTAACTGTGTTTGTAGAAAGGAGGACCGTGCCAAGCCGGCCCAGTCATTTCATAAAAGCGCAGTGTTCTTAAATGAGATGATTGCAGAAATTGGTCTGAAAGGTGTTGGTTTATGTATGTCTAATTGCAGAGTCAGTTTACGCACTTTCAGGGTCTAAGCCACGCACGTTTAGACAGAGCGTACATATCACTGGACCTTATTATGTGCTGTGATGAATATGTTGTTACACCAGTGTCTTTCAGCGACCACTGTATGATTAGTTTCACACTTGGCGCTAAAGACAGGACTCCTAAATTTAACTGGCACTTGTGGAAACTAAACAGCCAAATCTTGAACGATGAATCTTATGGTAAAGATGTAACCGAAGCCCTCACGAAACTCTACGGTAATCAAAAAGATGACTGGGAAACAAAGTGGAAATTTTTCAAACAAGAGGTTAAAATGAATGCAATAGAACGATCTACAAAAAATAAATTCGAGAAGAAACAGGCGGAAAGGAACTTGTGAAGGCAATTACAAGTGCTCTTGCAGGGAAAAACTGTGAAACCTGGCTCCTTTACCAATGAAATAGCAGATACTAAAAACAAACTGGAGATTTTAGATAAAGATAAGTAAAAAGGCGCTATAATAAGAACTAGAAGTGAAAAACTTTGGATAGGTGAGACACCCACAAAACGAGCTTCGGGTGGGGAAAAAAATACGCGCAAAGAAATGAAATCAGAGGAATAGTACGCAATGGCATACTGAAGAATGAAAAAGATCAGATAATGGAGGCGTTTGTGGACCATTATCGCAATCTGCTCGGAAAACGAGTACCGATGGCCACGGGTTTTGTGATGTCTTTCTTGATACGATGCCCAAGCTTGACGCCGATACACGAGAAAAATTAGGGGCTCCTATGAGCGTACAGTAAATAAAAAAAGCTATTGATGACCTAAGTACAGGCAAGACGCCCGGCCCACATGGAATCGGGGCGGAGTTTTATAATGTTTATAAAGAAGACGTGGCAGTTGCGCTATACGAAGTTATCGTAGAAGCATACAAAAAGGAAAAACTACCACGCTCTTACACGCAGGCACATACTGCCTTGATTCCGAAGACAGATGATAGCAGCAAACTTCAATCTGTAACATCATATCGACCTATCAGTCTTTTGAACACTGGTTATAAAATATTCATGAAGGTTTTAGCCACGAGAATTCAGAACATCATTGAAAAGATTGTAGGGACACACCAGACATGCGGCATAAAAGGTCGCAGCATCACAACGAACACACATATAGTAAGAAGTGTACTAGAGATTTGTGAAGCCTTTGAAGAACGAATAGCAATCATGCAGATAGATCTACAGAAAGCTTTTGACCGTGTCTCTCATGAAGTATTGTTCAGTGTGTTGAAGCATGTGGGAGTTGGTGACGTAATTTTTGATGGTTTGAAGATGGCATATTCACAGTGTGTAACGCAGTTGATAGTCAATAAGCAGCTCAGTGAAGAAATTGAAATACTAAGTTCTATCTGACAGGAATGCCCGGCCTCAGCATTGTTATTCGCCATCTACCTAGAACCCCTTTGCTTATCAATCATTCAAAACTCAAGTTTGCAAGGCTTTCGGTTACAGAACACGGAGATAAAATTACTCGCATATGCTGACAATGTGGCAGTACTCTGCCAAGATAGACAAAGTATATGTGAAGTCGTTTACATGGCAAATAAATTTTGTGACATGACGGGCAGTGTAATTAACTGGCATAAAACAACTGCCTTTTGGTACGGCAATTGGGGTCTGAGGCCTGAGGTATACCTTAACGTGAAATGGGAAAGCATACCCCTAAAGTACCTCGGTGTACCCTTGGACAGCTATCGCGACAACGCGGATTACTGGAAAGGTGAAGCAGAAACCCTCAGGCAAAAAACAAATGCCTGAGGTGGTCGGGATCTGTCTATATTCGCACGTGCAACTGTGTGCAACATGTTTTTGATATCAAAAATCTGGTGTGTCATGCAAGTTATCTGTATGTCACGCGTCAATGTACAGAAGTTTCACAGGATTTTTGCTGTGTTTGCGTGGAAATAGCCGTGGGAATATACAAGCCGGTCTAATTTATTCCAGTCCGTTGGTAATGGCGGACTCGGTTTATGTCATTTATTTATTAGACAAGTTGTCTCTCGGTTTATTTTCCTTCACGATCAAAGAAACAAATTTCTGCAAACAGTGATAAAAGTAAGGCTGTCATCACGCATCTCAGATTTTGTTGTGTCTACAAACAGTGATATGTGCCGATATGTGTTTGGTTTGTTTAGAGAAGTTATACAGTGTTTTGAGTTTTTGAAAGTGCGCTTTTCGCTGGAATATCTTGCCACTGTTAAGCGAAAAAATCTGTACAGGGATCTCCGTGATGTCTCGTTCCCAACACCTTTGTACAGTTCTATGTTCAATGGAGGACCCGGACAGGACGTTTTGAAAAGGGTCAAAAGGATGAAAGTAAAAGCAGGGGCAAAAACTTTCTTTTTTAAATTGCATTCCGGGACTCTCCCCGTAAAGCAGTGGCTAGCGGACAAGGGAATCGATATACCATGGACAACCAATTGTTTACTTTGTAAAACACCTGAGACAATAAACCATGTGTTTATTCATTGCTGGGACGCTGTCTTTCATTGGGACATCCTTCAAAGAACATTGAAAAAAGATCTCCCCATTACAAGCCATGGCATTCGTTTTCTCAGTGTGGATGAGGACGACGGCATACCATACGACATGGTTATGTTAATTAGCCTTCACAGCATCTGGCAAACCACTATGGCTTACAGACATCTTGACCAGAACATACGTCCTGTCCGGCAGAACTTCATTGCAAATATGCGGTATATCACTGAGGTGTATAAACAAGAGGAAGAACCTCCCAGCTGGCTAGCAATGTTAAAGGAATTGTGGGACCTGAAAAAACTTTAATGTGAGCACTTCGGATCAAATATTGGTCCAAGTGTATTTTATCATTCATGTTTCTGTGTGAACACCTGTAAAGAAAAGCAGGTAATAAAAAAAAAGCCACGGTGGTCTAGTGGCTAAGGTACTCGGCTGCTGACCCGCAGGTCGCGGGATCAAATCCCGGCTGTGGCGACTGCATTTCCGATGGAGGCGAAAATGTTGTAGGCCCGTGTACTCAGATTTGGGAGCACGTTAAAGAACCCCAAGTGGTCAAAATTTCCGAAGCCCTCCACTACGGCGTCTCTCATAATCAAATAGTGGTTTTGGGACGTTAACCCCCCCAAATCAATCAATCAAGATTCATGAAGTTTGGCTCATAGAATTTTTGATGCTGCTGTACACATTGCCATAAACCGTTTCTGCTTCTTTGCCTTCTGCTTAAGTGTCCTAGTGCCACACTCATAGTTTTGAAATACACGTCATGTCATTCTTTGAAACTTTAGATGGCATTCTGACATGGCAGGTGTGACTCTAAATGCAGCATGGTTTAAGCCGTAAAATTCAGTTTTAAGTTGAGCGCTCCTCTGGTCGACTGCCTTTCTTCATCCTCGTGTTTCGGTGTGTTTCCCAGCTAACGTTAACAGAAGCGAATGTTGAATATTGTGAATGAGTGAGTGAGTGCACAGTGTAGAGACTGAAAGCTACATATGATTATGGTGCATCAAGAAATTTCTCGATACGCTCCAGTTACGCTCCAGCAGCGCGTCGATGGCACAAGAAGAGGAACAAAAGAAACGGCATGATAAGGCCACGAAGACGTAACGACAGAGCTTCCTGCGCCATTGCCGATAAGTTCTCAATTTGCACTCAGGTAAAGCATGTCAGCCGACGTGCAGCCCGGTCAACCCAGAGAGAGCACACTGCATTCTGTGAGAGTACTTGGTGCACAGAGCTTTGACGACATCCGTCAGCATATATACTCACTGACCAAACTTGCCTTCTCGTCTAAGCGAACCCTTCGGAAATGAAACTAAAAGACCGGCAGTTCAGTGGCTGAAAAAAAATATGCTGCTGACATTCTGAGTCTAAGTACGAGCACAATACAATATGGTTCTAGGGCAGAAATCAGCGGAAGATAATTCCCCTGTGTCTCTTTAGCAAGCCTCCTCCCCTAGCTAACGTCGTTAGTGCAAGGGTTCACAAGCAGCAATAACGCAGTGAATAAACGAATATTGCTTTTCTCAAGAGTTAGTTAACTGGAAGTGTAAATGAATGGAAAAAGAACAGACGAGACAGCGAGTGGCACTGGAGACAAACCGAGCAGAAAAGATCGTTTTTAGAAACTTCACAATAAAACCTTACCTTACTCCACTCTGTCCAAATGATGCAGAGCTTGTTAACATCGAAGAACATTCTGTGCTGCCTGGTTCTGGGCTTTTGCGTTCTGGGTGCACCCTAGGTGATGATTTGCTGGTGTACGACTCGTGCTGTGCTGAGGTGGAATGGTTTTCTTTGTTCGCATTCATGCAGGGTGCACCGGCAGTGGGTGTTGGAGTGACAAGTATACTCGAAACTCCTTGGCTCTTTGGCACCAAAGAAACTTTCGTCCTGTCTGCTTTTGGGTCGTTGGTTTCTGTGTGCACCATCGGTGACGAAGAATTGGCAGACGACTGCTTCTGTGCTAAGACGGAACTGTTCTCTTTGCTCACATCTTTGAAGGGTGCACGGCCAGTAGGTGGTCGAACGACAAGACCACTTGGAAGTCCCTGGCCCTTTGGTACTGAAGAAAACCAGGTCCTGTCTGCTTCTGAGTCCTCGGTTTCTGTGTGCTTCCCCACTGATGAATAATCGACAGACAACTGCTTCTGTGCTGAGACGGAACTGTTTTCTTTGTTCACATCTTCGCAAGGTGCACGGGCAGTGGGTGGTCGAATGACAAGACCACTCGGAAGTCCTTGGCTCTTTGGCACTGATGAAAACTTGGTCGTGCCCGCTTCTGTGTTCTTGGTTTCCTTGTGCATCATCAGTGATGAATAATTGGTAGACGAGTGGTGCTGTGCTGAGCCGGAAATGCTTTCTTTGTTCGCATCTTTGGAAGGTGCACGGGCAATAGGTTGTCGAACGGCAAGAACACTCGGAAGCCCTTGGCTCTTTGGTACCGAAGAAAACTTGGTGCTGCCTGCTTTTGCGTCCCTGGTTTCCTTGTGCATCAACAGTGATGAATAAGTGGTAGACGAGGGGTGCTCAGGAAGCACCTGTAAGCACAAAACAACGAAACAGAAGGTGCCATAAAATTTCTAGGTTAGACAATCCTCGTGTGAATTTTTCTGTATGCAAGGACAACACACGAATAGTGGGACACGGGAAACGTTTAAAATAGTCACTTCCGAAGTGCACGTCAATACTAAATTCACCAATCGAGGCCAATTACTTTAGCGCATCCAGCATTCAGGTAGCTCCATATGAAGGACCGCGAAAAATGTCGTAACGGCACGCCGTAACTATAGTGAGGTGGGCACCGTGCGGAACTCTTCTGCTGCAAAGTTAATATCTATCTATCTATCTATCTATCTATCTATCTATCTATCTATCTATCTATCTATCTATCTATCTATCTATCTATCTATCTATCTATCTATCTATCTATCTATCTATCTATCTATCTATCTATCTATCTATCTATCTATCTATCTATCTATCTATCTATCTATCTATCTATCTATCTATCTATCTATCTATCTATCTTTTTAGATATCTATTTAGTTATCTATCTATCTATCCATCTAGATGCCAACGTCTTAGTGCTCACATGATCACCTAATGACTTCGAATAGACCAGAATAGGTATGAGAACTTATTAGGCCTTGGCGATTCTCACTTTCTGGACATGACATGAACAATTTGAAAATCTGGTCGCATACAATGTGAAACCCTTTGCTCCTGACATGTTTGGCACAATTCGCACCATGGGGCACTGTATGCGGCTATGTGCAGTAGATGAGGGTGGCTCCAGAAGTCTGGGTAGTGATTACATACGTATCAAGCTAAGTTTTGGAAGAGCAGTGAAAGTGGGAAGGAGACAAGATGAGCAGCTATAGGAAAATTTTTATCCAGAAAGGCAAATTGAAATAGCCACTAAACAAATTGAGAAAGTAATCACGGAGGACAATAAGAAAGTGTGGACATACACGAATCTAATTAGACTCTTTGAGCTAGAGCTTGTAAAGACGCGTGACAAGTCACCCCGGAAAAGAAGACACAAACCCAAAACGTGGTCGGATGAGGAAGTTATGAGAGCCATAGCAAAACGTCAGGAAGCCTCTAGAGAACACAGACATGCTAAGCAGCGGGGTGAACCGACAGATGATGTTGAAAGAAAATGGGAAACTTTTCTAAGCTGTAGAAGGATGCATCCCTTCTGTTCAATGAAAAGATTAGAAGAAAGGGAGCTCAGTGGCTGGCAGAAGTACATAAAAAGATAGAAAGGCAGCTGCGAAATTTTGGAACCATCTAAACTTCCTAAGAAATGAGACGAGCCTAGAGCAGAGTTTTATAACTACAGCCCAAGGTGCTAGGCTAGAAGGGGACGAAGCTATTGAATATATAAGAACAAGGGTGACAGAAAAATTTCAACAAAAAAGTACTTTATGCACCACAATAGACAAGGACGAATCAAGTGGTGCAATGGCTTCATTTTCACAACAAGAGTGGGAAAGGGCTGAGAAAAGGATTCCTAGTAGTACATCAACAGGCCCAGATGGCATTCTAATTAGGCTGATAAAGACATTAGGTCCGAAGTCTAAGCAGGCTTTGAGAGAGGCAGTGAGCAAAATAATAATCAATGGTGAGGTGACCGATGGATTGAAACTTAGTAGGATGAGCATGATCTATAAAGGAAAGGGGGACAAAGCTGACATAAATAATTACCGTCCTATAACAGTGACATCAGTGGTCTACAGGCTGGCGATGCAGATTATAAAGGAAATACTGCAGGCGTGGATAGAGGATGAGGGGGTGCTGGGGAACTGCAGAATGGGTTTCGGAAACAGAGGAGGTTGGAAGACAATCTGTTCTCACTGACGCAGTGCATCGAAATAGCAGAAAAAGAACACAGGCCCCTGTGGCTAGCATTTTTGGATATCAAGGGAGCGTACGACAGTGCGGTTCAAGAGAAATTGTGGGGGAATACTGGACACACTAGGCGTGGAACATGCAGTCACTAATTTTTTAAAGGGTATCTATAAAGATAACAAGGTAGTTATAAAGTGGGAAAAACAGGTATTTAAGCCTGCAGCGGTAAAACGGGGGCTTAGGCAGGGGTTCCCCCTGTCACCCTTATTATTCATGATGTACCTACAAGGATTAGAGGCGAAATTAGAGGGAAGTGGACTGGGCTTCAACCTCTCTTTAGTGAAACAAGGAAAACTTATTGATCACGCACTATCAGCATTAATGTACGCAGATGATATAGTGCTAATGGCCAACAACAAGGAAGATTTGCAGAGATTGATGGACATCTGCGGTAATGAGGGAGATAGGTTAGATTTTAGATTCAGTAAGGAAAAATCAGCAGTCATGATTTTCAATGACAACGAAGATAGTAAGCTTAGAATACAGGAGGTCACGCTAGAGATAACAAATAAATACAAATATCTAGGCGTATGGATAAGCAATGGGACCGAGACCTGAGGGAACACGAAATATACGTTACGACTAAAGGTATCAGGATTGCAGCTGTGATGTAAAATAGGGCACTGTGTTATTACATTAGGCATGATGTTGTGAGAGGATTATGGAAAAGGGTTATGGTTCCTGGGCTGACGTTTGGCAATGCGGTCTTGTGCATGCGATAAGAAGTTCAAGCAAGAGTAGAAATTAAGCAACGTGGAATAGGTAGGCTTGCTTTAGGAGCTCACGGGAATGCAGCAAATCAGGGAGTACAAGGTGATATGGAATGGACATCATTTGAGGGCAGGGAAGCTAGCAGCAAGATAAAATTTGAGAAGCGATTGAGAGAAATGGGGGAGAAGCGTTGGGCTAGAAAGGTTTTCAGTACTTGTACATGAAGAATGTCGATACAAAATGGAGAAAGAGAACCAGGAAGTTGACTGGTAAATACTTAGAAAACAACAGGTGGCCAAACCAAAAGGAACTATCGGTTAAGAAGAAAGTGAAGGAAACGGAGACTGACATGTGGAGAATGGGCATAATTAGGAAGTCCGCACTAGAGATCTATCGAACTTTTAAGCAGGAGATTGCCAAGGAAAGGATCTATGATAATACTCGGGGTAGTTTTCTACTGTTTGAGGCCAGGACGGGAGTACTGCGAACCAAGACATATCGGGCCAAATACGAAGGTGTAGACACAGTATGCAGTGCGTGTGGAGAGGAAGAAGAAACTGCCAAACACTTGATAATCTTTTGTAAAGTGCTTCACACTATAGTTCAGGATGATGGCGCAGAGTTTTTCAAAGCACTGGGGTTTAGGGACTGGGAGGGCAAAATAGACTTTAAGCGGGTAGACTTAACTAGATGGAGGTTGTGTGATTGGTGGCTAAAGTCAAGGCACGAGTGAAAATTAAACTCTTCACTGCAAAGTACGAATCCTCAAACTCAATTTTTAAGGAAAAAAATATAGTTTTTGGTTCATTAGGTATTAAGGCTTGGTGGCGCTGGCCACCGCCCGATCTAAAGGGTACAGCCATGTCCATCCGTCCATCCCTCCATGCTTCATCTGATCCGTCTGCGTTGAATGATGGCTTAGTGGCGCTCACCTCCGCCCGATCTATAGGGTACAGCCATATCCATCCATGCCACTGGTTTATGACAGTATATACCTAGCGAGGAACAGCGAGTACACACATTGGTAAATTCAGAGCGATAGCATTAAGAGAAGCCGGCGTTGGCACTGCAGGCTCGATGATTGCAAAGAATTTATTTTACGGTGCCAGCAGCATTGGGATTTAAGTATTGCACCTGACAGTAAGTATTCTCCCACAGAACCACGCCAGGTCTTGGAACTGTTTTGGAAAAACGCCCCGTGCAAGCACAAGATTGACGAAACGTCAATTCTGTTTCCACTGCCACCCATTTAACTTTTCTAAGATACACATGATACAGCCATAACGTCGCGGCAGCGACCATTATACTTAAGTACTGACCACTGCTGTTTGTCTACGTAGGATCAGGGTTACCATCTACGGACTCACTCACGCTACATTTTGGCTTACCACTTCAGCTTTTGATAACCGTTGTTTTTCTTGCAATCTTAACTCCACTATAAAAAAACTGGGTGTGTGAAGCACATGCCACTGCTAAACAAACATGTTTGTGCGTTTACCTCTTTCAAATTATTTAAGGTCACTTCGTAACGTTTCGCTCATTATATTCAACACTACAGTCATACGCCCCTATACTTCGTAATAGTACTGCCATCTGCTCTCTCTCTCACCGCCTCCTCTTCGGTGCGTACTTTTTTTTTCCTTCGCATTGCGACAGTAACCCCCCTGTAACGCGCCACGAGCTTGCAGTTCGCTTTCGAGCGGGTGGCGCGCCGCCGCTGCTGCTTAGTTACAGCCGCTCCTGTACAACCGTGGCCGTGTGCCATTCCCCGCATACTGCTTTAAGTAATGATCCTTCCGCGTTGATTTTCTGAGCAATACTGGGTGCGCTCACCATCAATACTACGGCAGAAGAGCTGCTGCAAGTCATACACGAGTTGTATGGAATTGCACGTTGTGTATACTTCTTTTGCATCATGGTGTTCTCTTGTATAGCTGGCGCTAATATTCATGGCTGGGTTTATTGAGAACAGGTTGAAATTAAATTAAGTAAACTTGGTACGCTAATTATTGAACCGGCAAGAAATATTTTATTCTCAGCTGTGCTGTTTTAATCCACGCTGTTTGGGAAGGAATTGTTCCCATGTGTACAAACTATCTCGATATTTTATAACTGCAGCGCCGTCAACAGTGTTCATTAAACTGCTCTGTCAGAACTTCTTGACGTTTCACTTGCTACCTCTCCTTTGCCTGTCCAATTACTAGTGCACTCAGTACGCCGTTCTGAGATGTTTGCCCTCTGCGGCGCAGTTTGCTACCATTGTCTTGAGCTTTTACATGCCTTCATAGGTGTTGCAGATAATTTAGGTGATAAAGGTCGTTTTTGCACATGGAAACTATTTCGATTTGCTGGATGGCCAAGATGGTGTCTGATGTAGAGGTAAAAAAACGCAGTCGCGTCAATGCCGATGAAATTGTCGCTCGTTTATTTCTAGCGATGAATTATCTGGGCTCAACGCACTGTATCGCGTCAAAGCAATGAGAAATTAAGAGAAACAAAGCATTACAATGCGTAATGTCCACAACAGTAACGCCACACACACCCCTTCCACTTGTGTTAAGTTGACCGGATTGTATCATACCTTGACGGGGCTCATGAGGGGGGGACATTCTCCTGGATCTCCTCCACCCAGACCACGCACGCGAAAGGCCCGAGCCTTTCGCGCCTCCTCTCGAAGGGCTGCACGCTCGGCGCTACGTGAAGAGCAAGAAGATAGTACTGTTAGGGACACTGCTCTGATATGCTGAGCCTTCGGTTTTGCATGTCAATGATGCTATCAGATCCCAAAGCAGTCGTGGACTCCGCAGTTTTTGCCCACATGCGGTTCAACGTGAAAACAAGTGACTACCAAGTTTCAGTCAAAACTTAAGTGTCACATTATTTTGGGCCACGTCGCCATTTTTTTCTCTCTAAGAACCCTTTCAGCGAGAACGTGCATATGAGCGCGCACAGTACAAAAGCTTACACATTTTCATGGCCATGAGGTTAAAAAAAAACAGCAGACGGAAAAAGAATGTGTTCGATAACCTTGAAAAATGTTACTTGTCAACACCGTCGGCATCACGACACAAACCTATATAAAAATGCACGCCTCAAATCACGCTAATGCAAAACACGCTTGAATCAGTACGAAAGGCACTCCAAGACTACGCCATTACCTTTTCGGGCAAAGAGATACCACTTGCTCGCTTACGCCCTGACTGCTCAGCAGCAATGTCAGTGTTCGAAGGCAAGAGTAATGCCTGTAGCCTTACAACAAAATCTCAGACGACATCCTACCACCATGTCACAGCAGGGAATAACCTTACACTGGCAAGCTGCCTCACTTTACATCGAATGTATGCAAAGGACAACGCGCTGGCCGTACCACAGGACACATACGAACATTGCGACATTGTTTATCAGGTACGAGCGACTGGGTTAAAACATTGACAGGTTACACTACTGGTTAACACAACGGATGCTGAAAATATGACAATAACAGCTAAGCTTCAATGGCCAACCTTCATGAAACTCAACAAACGAAACCAGCCAACAAGGCAAAGCAGGCAGTGACCTTGCGATAATCATTCATATGAGTGAGTCAATGAACAAGTGACCAAGAATAAACACAGTAAGAGAAGGTGTTAAATAAATTCCTTCTGGTGTAATTCCTCAGTGTCAGTGAGCGAAATAGATCGCTAGCTGACGTAACAGGGATTGAAACACAGTTTAGATGTGCGAAACGCAGTGGTAAGCTTCCCGACAAACCACAGCGAACAATGTGTATATTTTCCCGTTTTACAAAACTCCAAATTTTCAAGTAGACATTGTATAAGACAGAACTTCAATTATTCGAAGCATTTGTAATTGTAACTGGCTTAATACTTGTGATGAATGACTCACCTTACCAGACAATCTTCTTCGCCATTATTGCTTCAGTTTTGCTATTGCTGATTCATTTGAATCTTTGTTTTTTATTTTATGTGTATCTGTATAAAAACTTTGCTGGGACCTTGAGTCTGCAGTATTGAATAAATACATAAAGTAATAATAACCGCGGGAAACAGTGGCACTTGCAAGCCATCTATTTTGCTAACTGACGCGAAGCTGCTATACCTCAGTGGTTTTATTATTTCCAACCTTTTACCATAATAATTATTGGTAATTTTTTCGTTGATTTACCAACATGAATTGTTATTGCGGTGACCTAGTGTGTTGTGGCTTGTTCGCCAGTTTCACTTCTTAAGATTCATGAAGTTTTGCTCATTGAATTTTTGCTGCTGCTGTACACATTGTCATAAACCGTTTCTGCTTCTTTGCCTTCTGCTTAAGTATCTGAGTGCCACACTTATAGTTTTGAAATACATGTCATGTCTTTCTTTGAAACTTTAGATGGCTTTCTGACATGGCAGCTTTGACTCTAAATGCAGCATGGTTTAAGCCGTAAAATTCAGTTTTAAGTTGAGCGCTCCTCTTGTCGACTGCCTTTCTTCGTCCTCCTGTTTCACTGTGTTTCCCAGCTAACGTTAACAAAAGCCAATGTTGAATATTGTGAATGAGTGAGTGAGTGCACAGTGCAGAGACTGAAAGCTACATATGATTATGGTGCATCAAGAAATTTCTCGATACGCTCCAGCAGCGCGTCGATGGCACAAGAAGAGGAAGAAAAGAAACGGCATGATAAGGCTACGAAGACGTTAACGACAGAGCTTCCTGCGCCATTGCCGATAAGTTCTCAATTTGCACTCAGGTAAAGCATGTCAGCCGACGTGCAGCCCGGTCAACCCAGAGAGAGCGCACTGCATTCTGTGAGAATCCCTGATGTGCACAGAGCTTTGACGACATCTGTCAGCATATATAGTATCTGACAAAACTTGCCTCCTCGTCTAAGCGAACCCTTCGGAAATGAAACTAAAAGACCGGCAGTTCAGTGGCTGAAAAAAAATTATGCTGTTGACATTCTGAGTCTAAGTACGAGCACAATACAATATGGTTTTAGGGCAGAAATCAGCGGAAGATCAATAATTACCCTGTTTCTCTTTAGCACGCCTCCTCCCCTAGCTAACGTCGTTAGTGCAAGTGATCACAAGCAGCAATAACGCAGTGAATCAAACAAATATTGCTTTTCTGAAGAGTTAGTTAACTGAAAATGTAAATGAATGAAAAAAGAACAGACGAGACAGCGAGTGTCACTGGAGACACGCCCGAGCAGAAAGAATTGTTTTTAGAAACTTCACAAAAAAACCTTACCTTACTCCACTCTGTCCAAACGATGCAGAGCTTGTTGACATCGAAGAACATTCTGTGCTGCCTGGTTCTGGGCTTTTGCGTTCTGAGTGCACCGTAGGTGATGATTTGCTGGTGTACGACTCGTACTGTGGTGAGGCGGAATGGTTTTTTTTGTTCGCATTCATGAAAGGTGCACCGGCAGTGGGTGTTGGAGTGACAAGTATACTCGAAAGTCCTTGACTCTTCGGCACCAAAGTTTTCGTCCTGTCTGCTTTTGGCTCATTGGTTTCTGTGTGCACCATCGGTGACGAAGAATCGGCAGACGACTGCTTCTGTGCTGAGACGGAACTGTTCTCTTTGCTCACATCTTTGAAGGGTGCACGGCCAGTAGGTGGTCGAACGACAAGACCACTCGCAAGTCTTTGGCCCTTTGGCACTGAAGAAAACCAGGTCCTGTCTGCTTCTAAGTCTTCGGTTTCTGTGTGCTTCCCCACTGATGAATAATCGGCAGACAACTGCTTCTGTGCTGAGACGGAACTATTTTCTTTGTTCACATCTTCGCAAGGTGCACGGGCAGTGGGTGGTCGAACGACAAGACCACTCGGAAGTCCTTGGCTCTTTGGCACCACTGAAAACATGGGCATGCCTGCTTTTGGTCTCTTGGTTTCCTCGTACACCTTCATTGATGAAGAACGGGAAGACGACTCGTGCTGCGCTGAGCCGGAAATGTTTTCTTTGTTCGCATTTTGGGAACGTGCACGGGAAGTAGATGGTCGAGAGGCGCGACCACACGTCAGTCCGTGGCTCTTTGGCACCAAAGAAAACTTGCTGCTGCCTGTTTCTACGTCCTTCGCTTCTGTGTGCGCCGTCAGTGACAAAGAATCGGCAGACGACTGCTTCTCTGCGTAGATGGAACTGTTGTCTTTGTTTACATTTTGGGAGAGTGCATGGGCAGCGGGTTGTCGAACGACAAGACCATTCGGAAGTCCTTGGCTCTTTGGCGCCAAAGAAAACTTGGTGATGTCTGCTTCTGGGTCCTTGGTATCTGTGTGCGTTGCCAGGGAGGAAGAATTGGCAGACGACTGCTCTTGTGCTGAGACGGAACTGTTCTCTTTGTTCACATCTTCGGAGGGTGCATGTGCAGTGGGCTGTAGTAAGTCAAGACCATTAGGAAGTTCTTGGCTTGATAGTTCCAAGAAGGGGTTCGTGGTGGACGCTGCGCTCAAAGCCACACTTAAAGCTGGAAAACACGTTGGCTTGGAATTTGGTATTGGATCCTCTTGGCACCCTGGAAGCGTAAGCATGGTATAAAACAATTGAAAAAGGTCCCAAATCTTTAGAGCATTAAATAAAGGAATGTGACGGTCTGGTATCCTAACGACACCATGCTTCATGAGATACAAAGAATTAACTTGCACAAACACCGCTTACAAGATTGATGAAAAGATGACTTCACATGTACTACCAGCATATCTCAGAAAATGTTCTTCTCTTTGATTTATAGTACATCCATTTCACTAACAATAATGAAACGCAAGAAGGTGTGTCAAGAAATAAAACAAACCTAAATATTCAAAAGTCACAAACGGCCCTACTACCGTTTGTCGCAACTATTCATCATGCCTTTTAATCACACAGCAACATGCTTTCCTAGATCTCCTTGAACGCAGTCATTGTGCACTCATACTCGCACGCAAGTCCGCATTGCGAGAACTAAAAAGCCCACACGACGCTACATCCATCAGCAAGGTAACACAACCTGAAGATTCATTTAAATGTGAGAAAAATCATGCAGATTTCATTCACACGTCGAATTCATCGAGGAAACTCGTTGGGGTGTTTTGAGCTGTGTTCTAAATTTGCATATCATATTTTGCTAAATTGAATTGTGAGATTCAACAGAAGCATGTCAAGAGGTTGTTGGTCACCAAGGCTACAAGTTGGGATGGGATGGTTAATGATAACAAACGGCTGCGACTATTGCGTGAAGTGCTTTCCTGGTATTCTTCAATAGTGCTGCTACACGATGCTGACCATATTACCGGTCAAACAGAGTCTTCGTAAAGTTAACTTGAATTTTAAATTCTGCCCCCCAAGAAGATCAATGCGATGAACGTCTGCTGGGGCCAATATTCCTAAGGTTAAATTCGACGATGCTTCCGAGAAGTCTTAGCTAAACTTCTACATTCCATCAAACGAGCATTTATTGCGGGTTCACCTTGAGGTTCGGGTGCCCTGTGGAGAATTCCCTCGTTCGCACAGCATCATACTGTGGTCAGCAAATCTCAGGTACAAGAAATACTACATCTTTCATGATTTAGCTCCATTTATATATTCGTTTGCAGAATGCTGGATTCATTAAAAAGTACAATAAGACAGCAAGCTGCTGCCCCTCTTCTAGCCGTGTTCCCATTTGCAGGCAAGTTTTGAAAAGTGGCAAGCTACACCCACCTGTGGCGGGGTCATTTTGCACGGAAGATGTGTTGCTACTACCATTGGCGGGTTCGCTAACAGAAGGTGGGGTCGGAGTCGGCGGGGCTGCCTTGGTACCCGCGATGCCATACACGTGGTCGTGGTAGTTCGAGAAGATCCACAGCGCCTTGTCGACTTCACCCAGCGTTTCCTTGAGGCGTCGAGATACATCGTCTTCCCGGTCTGGGGCCACCTGCAAGCACAAACCGAAATAAGGGGTTATGCCATACAAATTTGAGGCTATAGCAAGCCCCTTGTAGATTTACTTGCGATGAAAGAGCCTCCATACAAAATGTCGGACACGGCAAACGCTAAGAATATGTTTTTTTCTTCCCTTTCAAAGTGTAATTGAGGGCTCATTCTTGATGGATGGATATGGGGGGTTTAATGTTCCAAAACCATTTTGTGAATATGAGAGGCACTGTAGTGGAGAGCTCCACAAATTTTGACCACCTAGAGTTCTTTAACGTGCACCCAGATCTGATCACACAGGCCTATAGAATTTTCAACTCCATCGGAACGGCAGCCGCCGCAGCCGGGATTCGATCCCGCGACCAGCACGTCGGCAGCCGAGTACCTTACCCACTACACCTCTGCAACGGGGTGTGCTCATTCTTCCGATCAAGACTCATTGCTAGGACGCCCGACACTGATGTAGTTCATTAAAAATGGCAGCGAAAGGTGTACTGACGCCATACCAAATATGTAGTGACGTAAGTGACCTCCGGAGCTCAGTCACGAACATACTGGCAAAGTACCACCGGTGATCGCTAGCGGTAGCAACTGCCGTCGTGTTGTGTTTCGCTCATACTTCTGTGGAACGTGTGTGCAAGAGCAGACTCTACTCAGCATGACGTGCGTCACATGTTCGTGTGATGACTTCAGCAAGTAACCTAAACTACTTCGTACCTGGCTAACTCGTTGCCTAGAAAACGAAACTAAAGTTGCCCATTTTAGGTAAACCAAAAATAAATTATATAGCTACAACACTTATTTTGTATTCGTGTTCCATATTTCTGCCTACTGCTTACATGAGTATCATTGGTAGCTTTTGAAGGAAGACGTCTCAGGGTGGTCGCATACCGGCCCCCAAGCACAATATACTACAGAAATTACGAGTAGAAGCCACTAAAACATCGCTCATACAACTGCTGCTGCGCCAAACATGTGCAACAAATGCTACCACACCTGTGGGAAATAGAACAAAAAAAGATGTGTCACTGTGAACAGCAATGTTAAAAAGACTGCCATACCCTGTTGTTTATCAGCCTTGTAAGTATTTTATGCGCCTAACAAGTGAAAAAACGTAGTCATAAGCTAACCGGCCTTCGGCACGGTAGTCTTGGCTTAGCTTGTCCGAAGAGCCCTCATCATATCCAGCCTAAGTTTTTCCTTATAGCACTTTTTCTTTTGTTTTTTTAATATAAACTTCTATACACGTTATTTTTTTTCCCTAGTGATATTTTTCAAACTATACGTTTTGATTCAGCTAGTTTTCTTGATAATGAATTATCAAAAACTGGTTGCAGATTCTTTTATTATGTCTTCCCATGAGGGACAAAATGCAAGCTACCATTTTCTTGTGATGTCACACGCAACATCCCCCTTCAACTCGAAAGCTTTACTGATGCTCACCATGTCAAGCTTTGAGGAGTTCAGCCAGCCCAACACATCGTAAAACGGTACTGCCATGTTATTTTCATGATTCTATCATATGTGTACTGTGTTTTACTAATGTGGCGTAGATTTGTGACATCGCTGCCTTTTTTGGTTTCAACAGACTTTCCCCGTTATTTAGTATTATTGATTTTATTATTTTTTGTGACAATGCAGCAGCTGAAGCTAAACCTTCTCAGTAAGCACAACGAGAAGTCATGCATCTTCAGAATTTGATTCCCAACTTTCATGAACCCAAGACTTCTAGTACCTACCGATTGCTAGGAAGACTGTCTCCACAATAAAATTATGCTAGTGCACTCTTGGAAAACTTACTGAGTCTCCTCGCACAGTCACCGTTAATTCGTACAGTGGTACCGACCACAACCATGTTTGGTCGTTTTATACGTAACCTACCTTGACAGGGGCCTTGAAGAGGGGATGTCTTCCCGAATCTCCTTCCTCGCGGCCCGCACCTTCCCGATTCGGCTGTTGAAAGGCACCATACTCCTCACTGCGCAAAGAGGAATAATATAACACTGTTGGTGACGCTGTTCGGAAACACTCAGCCTTACTGTGCCTGTCAGCGGCGCTATCAGATCACAAAGCAGCGGCGGCCACCGCGTTATTATTAAGAAAAGAAGCTCAACTTGAAAACCAGTGGCTACCAAGTGTCAATAAGCAGCCAAGTGCCATATTACTTTGGGTCACGTCACATATACACCACTTGTTTCTCCCCAAGTACCCTTTCGGAGGGAGCAGACAGAAGACAACGCACGCATTACAGAAGCTTACATTGACGACCAGGTCATCGGAGTTTACAAAAATATCAGGTATGCAAAGAATGTGTTCTGTAACCTTCAAAAGAGTTTCTTTGCAACACCATCGGCATCACGACGCAGATATAGAGATGGGTTGTATAAATTATGTTAACTGAAAACCCGTGCAAAGCGTGACGGAAGCTGCAATAGTTGTGTGCCGTCACCGCTTTCCGCAATGAGAAACCATATCTGTCGCTAGGCGCCCTAATTTCCAAGCACCAAAATCAGCCTTGGAATCAAAAAGGCGTACGATTAGCTTTACAACTGTCAGCGTAGGCGGTATCCTCAAACCAGCTGATCTGATTCAACAATGAAAAACCGCTAACATAGAAATCCGTGCGCTTTTCATCGACGAATTCTGGAGACCACACCAAGCACCGTCTGCCGGACACATGAACACGGTGCCATGTCGTGGTTCAAGTATGTACGAGTGACAGGTGAGTGAGTGAGTGAGGGAGTGAGACAGGGAGTGAATAAGCATGTATGCGTGCATGTGCGAAAATTGGCAGGAACATTCGTTAGGATTTTTCCATTGGGCTTCTGAAGAAAAAGGCCGTGACTGGCGTCATTCCAGAGCACGGACGGAAGGATGGTCGGAAGCCGCGATTGTGAGCCGTTACGTTCTTTCAGCCTAAAGCCAGACTCGATCGTTTCCGGAAACACGTCACTACGTGGAGGCCCGGTCGCACGAATTTCTCAGGTGAGCTGCTAGCATCTCACGCAATACTCACATGATTTTAGAACAAAAGCGGCCGAGCCAACATCTTTTGCACTGCTACGATATTCTTCCTTACTTCCGACAATGAGTTCAAATGAAATAGACCATTCATTCAAAAAATCTGTTAGCTTCGGCGACCACATTCATCTCTGGGTTGGCTTGTACAGCACCGTTTAAGATTGAAGTACCTGATATGATTCGAAAATGAATGGAGTAATAAAATAGAAGAAACGATTGAAAACGATTAGTACAGGCTAGCAAGAAGCTGATTTCCATTACTTCGAACACGGCGCGTATCGCCCAAAGCACGACCTATGGATGTAGTGGCATCAGCGCCACACAGTATATTGTCTACGACATTCTTCAACGTGGCATCGACACCGATACGTCTGACCGCATGTCAGCTCGCGCCACTAGAACATGAAAATCGTCTCATAACCGGATTCTTACTCCATATCGCATTTTGTAGTTGCTCTACAGGTAAAACGTCATGCACACAAATGCAGGAACCGCAAGCAGAGTCACATGCCTGCCTTTCGAGTTCCATCATTTAATTTTATTTCTAAGACATTCGCCACCTAACTGCTTCGACTGGCACTTTCAGAAAGCGGTACGGGTTCATTTATGCTTTCTCCAGTGCATACGTGACTTGATCGTGACGCACGCTCACAACGATGAAAAATTGATATGTGGGATTTAACGTCCCAAAACCACCGAATGATTATGAGAGACGCCGTACTGGAAGGCTTCGAAAATTTTGACCACCTGGAGTTCTTTTGTATGCACCCAAATCTGAGCACACGGGCCTACAACATTTCCGCCTCCATCGAAAATGCAGCCGCCGAAGCCAGGATTTGATTCCGCGACTTCACATCAGCAGCCGAGTACTTTAGCCACTGGACCACCGCGGCGGGGCGCACACGATGAATAGGCGTACACTGTTCAGGACTGCTCGTAGATTACTTGCAAAAAAATGCAGTATTCTTCATCTGCTGCGGAACATAGGGAAAGCCGTAGCGATATATCACAAAAAAACGTTAAATACCCACTGCACTACTGAGGAAATTATTTAGGTTTACTCATCACTTGTCGCCACAATGGATAAATTATCCCAGAAGTTGGAATGTTGGAATGCCATTCAGAAGTACCTTATTACTACCCTCCTTTTTGGTGCTTCATAGCCATTATTTAAAAATTTAACCCACGAACTCTACGAGCACAAAGTTGCGGGGCAAACCAAAATATGCAAAGTTCATTCATAACGATTTATTACTTCATTCTGCATATTCGTAAAGCAGCAATACTAAAAAAGCTCCACCCTCCCCCCCCCCCCCCCCCCCGAAAAAAAAATTAGGCAGATCGCACGTACCTGAAAATCGACGGTCTGCGAAGTATACGGAAGGAATGTGACCATATAGCAATTTCTTTAGCGAAACGTCATGAAATGACGCCAAATATATGTATAACTGATGAACGCACAGACATATGTCAAAGAGTTGCAGATGTTTATAGAACCAGTTGTGTGCACTTGTGCAACGATGCCAACTGGAACATTCGTAATTGCATCACCAGAAGCTGATATGAAGCATTGATGCTCGCGAGGATCGGGCCCTGGACACTTCCACATTAATCAACTTCAGCGCATGACAACTAATCACAATTCACCTTATCCCGACGTGATAGCTATATCAAAGGAGTACATACGTAATGTTTATAAAGTTAGGTAGGCAGCACTGCAACCTCCTTGACGTTTCACGAAGACTAGCGTGTATTTGAAAAGCAGTCCGGACACCGGGCGTAGCTCTGGGGTAGAATGCTTCATTGCCACGCAAAATGCTCGGGTTCGATACCAGCTGGATCTTTGGCATTTATTCCATGTTTTTGTTGGCTCGACGTTCCCTATGACGTGTATTGCCTAATGCTCGCGCGTTCAAATTGACCGAGTCTGCTTCTCGTCGTTCCTCGGTAGATACTAAGTGTCCATTACATGCGGCACATACACGCATACCAGTGGCACCTAGCGCACGTGGGTATGTGCCGCTGTCTGGCGGGAAGTGTTTGACGACGTGCGCAACGAGATTGTGAAATTATTCATGTCTCGGCCAGCGCGTCATATTTGTCTAAACATCTTGCCCTCCCATGCTAATTTTGGTTCACGCCAACTCATGAGGGTGACCACGAGAGCACCCAACCGTAAGCGGCTAAATACATAGATAGATAGATAGATAGATATATATATAGATAGATAGATAGATAGATAGATAGATAGATACGCTCAAGGTGGCCGAAGTTGGCTAAGAAATGCTTCGCAATTA
The DNA here is from genome assembly GCF_043290135.1 of Rhipicephalus microplus. Lineage (NCBI taxonomy): Eukaryota > Metazoa > Arthropoda > Arachnida > Ixodida > Ixodidae > Rhipicephalus > Rhipicephalus microplus. The sequence goes on from NC_134708.1 coordinate 80,857,347, forward strand.
TAACGTGGAGCACGCTCTTTGGCCACCGGCGTGCAGTGCGCTGTAAACAGTCGTTAATAACTGAAACACCACATAGCAGGGGTCACAACCAATGGTATTACTGTATTTACCCAATTCCAACGCGCCCCTGAGTATAACGCGAATCCTTGCTGAGATGACCCCCCCCCCCCCCCAAAAAAAAAAATCAAGAAGGTGCCGCAGAGTGCGGATAAATACGGCATATGCACTCCCCCCAGCGCGCCAGGACACCTGCACCACACCCGCCTCATCATTGCCGCATAGAAATGTTTCATCAGAAATGAGTTTTGCACGTTTAACCTATCTTTGTACATTGCAATCTTGTGAAATGCGTGAGAAAATAAAGATAACTTTTATTCCGAGTTCGTGGACTGCTGACAATACTTTTGTCGTCCTTAGAGGCGACCGCACCTCCAACACCGCCCGCTTTTCCGTCCAGCCTCCGCTAAATCGGCTTGTATGCGAAGTGGACCTCTGACTGCGAAAGTTGTCGACCCCTGCATTTGAGTGATACATTGTTCTTGAGCGCTTTATTCTCGTTAATTTTACAACTATAGGATCTTTGCGAAAGACAAATGGAAGGCTTAGAGTGAATATTTCAATTAGAAGAGTTTTTTTGTGGTTTTTCCTGACCGGTAATTTTTTTGAGGGTCCGCTGACTATAAAGGTTACGTGAAATTCTCACCCGCTTTTTTTTTCAAAAGTCGTGCTTAAACATTGTTTAACGCCGACTGCATCACGTACTGAACTGCCCAAGTTTAAGTGATGTGGCACATTTGTTTTATGTTTTTGAAAGCATAGAAGGTACCTGTTTCACGTTCCAGGTGTGTAAATTTACATATCTACCCCCCTTCCACTTCTCTGCTGCAAGGTGTCCCCCATCACTTTCACCAGTCCATAAGGGCTCCCCGACACATCCATGGCTGAGAATGACTGGTCCAAACTACAGCCCCACAAGATTTCTTTATTCTCGGCAGTGTCTATTCAAATAAGAGCATAAATAAGCTTCATTTTCACCATCCAATAATTATGTAGGCCTCGAAAGAGGCCGTAAAGTCTATTACGTCATGGCGAGGTGACGTAATAGGTGACTTCAACACTGGCTTGTTTTTTAAGGACGAAGCTCTTTAAGGCACAAGCTTGTCTACCACTGCCACGGAGGAAGGAAAGGTAGAAGAGGGCATGCCCAGCCGGCGCGTGGCGTGCAAAGTTTGGCGAAATTGACATCACGGCGGCCATATTCACTGGGCACAATGGCGGCGTTGCTATGGTTACTTGTTGCGTAGTGGAGCTGGTCTAGCAGTGAGCGGCCACGGCTGGCGGCGGCATGTGTGCCTCCCCAGGTCTTGTTCTGAGCAGTAGTGGACAATATCCGTACTCTGCACCGCGTTATTGGTTACGCAGTGTTCTCCTGGCAGTTACTGTACTCTTAGCAACGTTTACAAATCCCTTTGTCCATCACGGAGTTTCAACAGTGCGTAGAACGAGTGCATATTGATGTGTCGTGCGGCGGATGACGCGGATGAAGCAGTTAGTGTTCAGCGAAATTGCGTTGGGCACCATGACGAAGCTGAACGACGACGAACGCCTTGCAGGTCAGTGACGATTGAGCAGTGCTCCTGCTTGTCACAACGGACGACGCTGTTGAGCCCAGCAAGAAGTCATGAGGATCATGTGCACACACGTAGTTTTGTGTTGTGTGTGTGCAGTAACAACTTGCATGTGCGTATTAAAACACCTTTTCTGTTCCGCTTCGTACACTATCCACCAGCGTTGCATGTAGTCTAAACGTAACAGCAACCGCGTTCACGTGTCACTTGCACCGTGCTCAAAGTTACCATGGTCGCGTAATGCTGACGCCGGTGAGTTTCACGTGGAACTCGGACACAGTGGCCGGACGCTGCGTCGGCCGCGTGGCGGAATGTAACCGTAGAAAACGCACGACCGATCATGTTGTCTTTACAGTTGCTGAATTAATGACGTGAAAACACTCGCCATTGTCAGTGCATCTAGCGCGCGTTCTCTTGTAGTTGCTTCGTTGTCGGCGAGCCGGTACTCTCTATTATTACTCGGACGAAATGAATTCGCCGAAGGTGTCCCGCTCGCTCAGAGTGAGGAGCCCCGTTCCCTTAGTTTCGAATCGTCACGCACACGCGCTGCGCAGCCCACGTGCTTTTCGAGCCTGAGAGAGAGTCGCGCCTTTCTTTACATTCGGATGTAAACAAGGGAGGAGAGTTTGCCCAGTCAATATGGCTGACTTCCGGCTTCATCGCGGCTTCACAACGAGTGACGTCAAGGCCTCTCCTACCTTTGCTTCCTCCGTGACCACTGTGGTGTCTATCGTAGCCACTACTAGTACGCGAAGTGTTCACTAGATGGAGATCAAATTACTAGTACTCGATTCCGCCACTAGATGGCGCGGGCGCGCCCTCTGCGTTTAGGTTTAGGCACTGGGGTTTAGGGACCGGGAGGGCTAAATAGATTTTAGGTGGAAAGACTTAACTAGAAGGAGGTTATCTGATTGGTGGCTAAAGTCCAGGCACGAGTGAAAATTAAACTCTTCACTACAAAGTACGAATCCTCAAACTCACTTTTTAAAGAAAAAAAATAAATCTAGTTTTTGGTTCATTAAGTATTACGGCTTGGCGGCGCTATCCACCGCCCGATCTAAAGGGTACAGCCATATCCACCCATATATCCATCCATCCATCCATCCGTTTACGATGCGTACTCTAGTGTGACAGCCAAACAGATGGATGCCCAGGCGCTCTGCCCCGCTCATCATTATTGACTGGCTAAACATGCTGTGGTTTTTTTTCATCCTTTACGTTTTCCAAGCCTCGTCTCGGGGCAAGGCTTCGTGGTTTAGCTAATCATGAGTGGCATAATTTGTCTGCGTATGGGAAATAAATTCGAGGACTCGTAAGGTTCACTATTAGGAGTTTAACATGATTGCGACATTGTGTGCCTAGTGCATACTTCATAACGCTTAGCGCATACCTTTTATTGTATGATGGTAATTGAGTACACTGAATTACGGGTTACAACAATATAACTGCTAAAGTACTAAGCAGCTTGTGTCAGTGAAACTTTTGCATGTGGCTTCATTCTGTTGAATGGCTAGTAAGTTCTCACAGAATTTCCTAGCAGAGGAAGATACCTTAAGTATGTTCCCAAGCAGGCGCTTAGCTTTGTGGTAGAACATCTGATTGTCATATCGAGAGGCCTTTTTTTGGTCCTTACTTGGACCCAGAAATCTTTATTATTTTTTATTTGACAACTTCTCGTCGTTCTCTGTCATAAACTTTACGTGGACAGCGTAACTGTTGAACATTTACGGTTGAACAAGTTCCAGGCCACGCAAAGCTAAACGGAGCCAGAAGAACGGAGATTAGACAGGTGCGTAAACTGCCCATCATTGCCATGCTGGCAGAAGCGGCGTGTATTGCAGCTCTCACAGACGCTAGCGTAGAAGTTTATTCTAGTGTATCTATGGGCAAGTTTTTGTTTTCACCCAAGGTTCCACGTAACAATGACAATGAATCTGTCAAAAAAAAGCGGCAGTGAGGTACTGTGTGAATTTATAAGATGAGTACGCTGAATGGCAACACAAACTGCAAGTTTTCACAGGCAGTCACTCACTGACTTTGACTATAAGTATTTCAAACAGGCTCATGTGTCGTTTCTGCGCGACAACTTTTTTTTTGTAATAGGTTTTCTTGTTTCAGAAACAGCATACTGGAAAAATTACAATGACCGGGAAAAGAGACGTGGTACATGTATGCAAACCTTTCTTACCGTGTCCCTTGCCTATACACCTTTTCAAAGAAAGAAAAAAAACGCCGCCATGATGGCCTGCTTGTGGGTCTTTAAAGGCTAAATACATAGCCTCAACAACAGATTTCAGGGCGTTGACACCCATTGCGCCATCCATAAATGATTATGAAGCTGCACAGAAAGCCATTTTTGAAAATTAGTATAGGGGGCACGTGAAGTAAACTAACATTACTGTGCGAAGGAGGATATGAGCAAGTAAGAGAGTATGGAAGTGGGCTGTAGATTTTTTGACAAATCTAATAACGACAAACCACTTTGATCACGTGTCCTCGTGTTACATATTGAAAAAGACTACATTTGCACCCGAAATCAAGTGGGAATGAGAAGAAAAATGTGAAACAACTTTCATATAATGGCGAAGACGAATAAGAAGCCTCCGCCCAATGTTCGAGCATGTGGTGTCTCTTCATTTTCCGCTGCAGTGAACCTCTTGTGTCAGCAGATGTTAATTGCATCGATCTCCCATGAATAAATGTTCAGCAATAGACACCATTTGCGGCTGACATAGTTCTCTCTACCAGTTGAGCAGCGGTGGCAATAATGTGACCCACCTCACGCACTTGGTGTCTTAAAAGGTGGCATGAGCAGTTTACAGAAGACGAAGCGGTAGAAATGCGTCATCTTCTGCCTTACATGATGCTTTGTCACTCAACAAAACAAATTCATTCAACCTGTTATATGAGGAAGCAAGATCTCTTGGTAATTGGAGGAATTTCTGAAGGAAATAACTTTAACCACGAAAATAAATCCCAAGGTTTAATTAATTTTTGTTAAGGATTAAGTTTGTGAAACATACCATTCACCGGTGTCGGTGGTTTTGTAAATGTTGCAGTCTGTTTAGGAAAAGATAGATGTTTATTTGATTAAGGATGACGCGCGTGACTGTGAACCGATGGTGGCTTTAATCCTAAATCTCGCAATACTCAACCAAATTGACCTCAAAATATTGTAAAGCTAATAACTGAACGGTGCTAAGAATCCAGAGATAGCACTAAAACGCTTTAATGTAGCGCATCTTTTTTTAGTTTTCTACTTGCACGATTGCAGTTTCTGCTTTCTTTTTCTCTCTCTCCCGCTTCTTAGAATGACACACAATTATTCCTACTGAAGCCGTGAAGACTTGCCTATAGATTCTCACACATCTTATCATCACGCATTCTACTTTCGGATAAATAGGAGAATATTTTAACGAATAACCTGGTTTCTGCCCCGGTACATGGCATCCATATTTTATATATGGCCATTCGATCGTGCAAAATGCTAAGAAAAACTTTGTGCTTGCATTGCAGGGGCTGCATCAGCCACTTGACACTGCCGCGTCACCCTCTGGTCTGCTCGAAACATTTCTCTCTCTATCCGCTGTGTGGTGCGACTTTCTACGGGTGGTGCGAAGTGCCATAACTTGCTAAAAGTTCTTTTTAGGCGTACGTTAATAACCCACGTCAATGAACTTAATCCGAACCCTTTATATGGCGTGCCGTATTGAGCTCGTCAGTGAGAACCACAGAAATACCAGTGACACGAGTAATATTACCTTAACCTCGCCTATGCATGTACAACAACTTGCCTTAGTTCAGCCGACTTCTCTTTCTCGAGTGCAAAACGTCCCTAAACGCTGAAGGCGACACTACGAGCTATTTCAAAAATAGGAGCCATCAAACTATAACAATAATATTGAGCACTGACTCTCAAAGCTCGCAAGTTAGCAAGGACATGCGTTAGCTAATATTTTCAGTAGCAAAAGAACGCGAGGCGCCTCACTCAACGACAGCAAGCGTCTCGCCTTGTGATCTCTCTCAGCTTAGCCTCAATCGTGGGACAAAATCTTCACTAAAATGCAATCTGACCAACTCCCCAGATAACCACTTTTGTTGCGCAGTTAGTCGTCCGCCGTGGTGGAGCAGTGGCCATGCTGCTCGGCTGCTAACCCGGACGTCGCTGGTTTCATTACGGCTGCGATGGTCACATTTGGCTATGTGCATTTCAAATGCACCTCAAAAAAAAAAAAAACCGGCGAAACAAAACTGCCTCAGCCGCCCACCACATAGCAGCTCTCATAATTCTACTGCATTTTTGGAACGTTAGGCACCAAAGAGTATCGGTAATTTCGGCACGTTGTTTCTAGATGTGCTGACGGCGGCCACACTTTGTGCTGGTGTGCAGCCACAGATGTGCTGGCGGTGGCAACACTTTGTTGCGCTGGCCGTTGAGACAATAACTTGCGCATGCGTATTAGCTCTTGCTGGAGGAAACCGAAAGGCGAACGCAAAAAAAATTATATGCAATTCGAAGTACCTATCACCTCGGAAGAATCCAAATGTGTTGCCAAAAAGGTCGATAATTACCCGCCGGCCACTGTTCTAATTTTTAAAATCTGTTACAGTTTGTCAACTCATATAGCATGGGTGACGGCAATCTATGAAAAATCTCACCTCAGACGGGGAGGGAAGAGCTGATTCATATAGTCCCAGTCGAAGTCTCGTCTTGGACCACGGTTCATGTTCGGAAAGCGACGACACAACGGCGAAGAAAACCTTTGTCATGTACCACGTCCCGTCTTCGTTAGTTTACAGGGCTTTCGGGGTGCACACCTCCGACTACATTGCTAACGACGAGCGTGAGTTTACGGACAAGATAGACCGAAGTAGGACTTCGGGACACTACGGTATATCTGATATCTTTTCTCCTTCCGTGATGCACGGGGACAAGGCCTCGGAGAAAGCAAGGTTCTTTTCTCTGCAAAGCTAAGTGAACTATGACCAGTGAATCTACAGTGACCATCCACGGCACGTGGTGCTAACCGCAACGAATCGATCTCTAAGACGGAACGGGCTTCTGAAACCGGTTACAATGAATAAAAGGGGCGCGTCAGCAAATTTTGTGAAGCATGTACACAGCATTGATTGATATGTGGGGTTTAACGTCCCAAAACCACCATATGATTATGAGAGACGCCGTAGTGGAGGGCTCCGGAAATTTAGACCACCTGGGGTTCTTTAACGTGCACCCAAATCTGAGCACACGGGCCTACAACATTTCCGCCTCCATCGGAAATGCAGCCGCCGCAGCCGGGATTCGAACCCGCGCCCTGCGGGTCAGCAGCCGAGTACCTTAGCCACTAGACCACCGCGGCGGGGCGCATGTACACAGCAGTTAAACTACAAAGGAATGCTGGTGTTTTCGTCCCCACGCTTTTCCAATGGGAGCGCGTTAAACATGTTTCAGTGGCATTGCGTTTACTGAAAGAAAAAAAAAGTACTGGAGATTTTTCGAACCCCCTTCCCCATTCCCTGACCTCTGTAGGCAGCACTCTCCTGATTATTGGCGCATGGGTGACGGCAACTGTCCAGGAAAGCATACTGCGTTTTTCACTAGATGACAACTCCCAGTGAGGGGAATGGCGCTATTGCCTGCATGATGTAAGAAAAAAAAACACTATTCTTCTAACGCTGGATTCTCACTTAGGAAACGCCGTTAGGGACTCCACAGAAATGCATCCGCCTTTCCTCATGATTGCCCTAGGAATGTGGCGAAGTTTTCTTAACAAAATAGGAAGGGTGGTGCGATCTGTGGTAACCTATCAAAACTTGGGTTTAGTGGCTCATCATAAGGAAAGTAGTTTGGTGCATCTTGGTAATTTCTCAAAACAATCGCGCGTATGGATGGCTTGCACGTGAGGTCATAGATGCGGCTTATGAAAGGAACTAAGACTCCACAAAAGTAGCTTGGATTAGAAAAGCGTTGTGTCTGTGTGAAGATGACGTCTCTTCGTTTCAACAATGAAATAATGCGCATGTTATGTTCTGATGACAATAATGTCACTTGAAAGTGTGGCATCTCCACATGAAGGGGCTCCAGCATGCACTCTCAGTGACGTAAGTGCAAGCTATGCGTATGAGATGGCCAGTCATGCATATTACACAGTTGGTTGTGAGTGCTGTGTCTGATATGTGTTTCTTCAATGGAAGCATGTGTGAATGTGTGTGGCGAGGAATTATGATGCATCGCTAAAATATTTAAATTCTGATGCGATAATCGGTCAGAAAACCTATGCTGCATCTATAGGGCTGATAGTAAGTAATTTTGGAAAGCACGGTACACACAAAAAAACAAAAAGTACGAACTAGACGCAGACAGAAAACACGCTCGCTAGCTATAGGTTCACAATTTCTTAGTATATACTGTTTCTAGTGGACCGTTTGCAAAATAGCTACAGCGAATGCAAGATCTTTCCACCAGATAGGCTTCACCACAAGCTAGACGGCAATTTTTTTTTCGTTCGCCATTGACACTTCTGTTTTCATCATTTTGTTTTTTTTTTGCACGAGGACGAAGAGACAACTAGGCATCCCAATGCTTTATTGTGACTTCAATTGGCTTTTTGTTTCGTCCACACCTTCACTAGAATGTGGAGCGGTGAACGTGCTTTTAGCTAAAAAAAGCAGTATGGGAAGGAGCAAGGCCGGCGCAAGCGGAGGGTATGAGGTGAAAGGTGCCCCCCCCCCTCCCCCTGTATCGCTTTTCTGGAACTCGCTTAACTATTTCTTCAAGCGAGAACATATGCTGCAAAAAGCCCCGTTAGGTTCGATCGCGTTCCACCTTATATATGAAACGGCGTGTATTGACACCTGTCTCTGTATACATTGTTACCGTAATGTCACAGACATCTTCCCTATGGTGGGCGCCGTAGAATGGCGGTAAACATGTCTTTTTTATCTCGTTACAGCATGTTGGTTCAGAGGACGACACGGATTCAATCGGTGCAGGCGTTTTTTTTTTTCACGCTCTCCCATTTTAGTCTTTTCTCATTCCACGGCACGGGATCATCCAAAGGAACGCAAGAATCACCATGCGCTAATCTAAAATCACCGTTCAAGCTCATGCAGAATTTCAACAAGCTGATGCCCTAGATGGCGGGCATGGTGACTTGAATGCAAACTATGCATCGGCACTGTGGCGCTATCTAAAGTCCCCAGTTCTTCCCCGTTCTTTCTTAAGTGTTTACAACCACGGAAGTCTCATTGACGAATCTCTTTGCTAACGCTTGTTTTTGGCAGCAGTGTTCTTCCTAATGCTTTGCCAGCATCAGGTGAATCGAGTCCCCCGCTCACTAGTGGCGGGACACTTTCCGGTGGAGAACGGCGCTTCGCGTCCTCTTAAAGAGGCGGGGCTATTTTACTTAAATATACGTAGCTTTCTAAATCTTCGAAGTAGGGAAGAAAATGGCGGCAGACGTACACTGTGCGTAGAGAGGGTGGAGAGAGAAGGCAGTTTGTCGGTATTTAGATAAAAGGGAAAAATTTCGGAACCTTAGCGTCTGCCACAAGCTAGCCGGCAAGCTTTTTTTTTTTCAAACATTTTTTTTCTTTAGCCCGCTTTTCCTATTTCTTTGTTTCGTGGGATCAACATGAAGTGAGGTGTGTGGAGGGGTGCAACTGGAAAAGCAGTCTGGGAACAAGTGTTCTGGTTTGAAAAGATTTACTAAGGAAAGACATTCAAACGTGTTTTTAAAGCGCACACATGAAATCTGGACCACTCTACGCATAAGGGCGCTCACTATATTGCTGTAGTAAAGGTACTGTATAAACTGTTTTGAGTAAGACCTCTGGGTGTCGCCGTGTTGGAGTGTTAAGTCAACGAATAAATTCGTGAAGTATGGTATGCCGCAATGCAACAATTTTTAAGCGCCTGTGCCGGTCGTAACACTCTGTTTAGTTATTGCAACACACAAAACTCAACCACTCTCTAAAGGGGAACTGAATCCCGTCTATAAAATAGTCGATACGCTACCTAAACGTAGCACATACAGTAACTTTAAGGTGATTTTTTCCCCTCCACATTCTTGGAGAATAAGTGCTCTCCCCCTCACCACATTAGTTTCGTTAGTTTGTAATTTAAAATTCTCTATGGTCCTGCAGCATTTGTGGGTGATGTGTAAGTTATATCAGCACACCGCAACTATTCTATATCGAATTATGCATGCTGACATATTCACGCAGTTTGAAGATTACAGTAGTTTCTTTAGTGCTTGGAGCACGATAAGTCAACACCATTTGCGAGCTTCGTATCGCACTGTGTCTTTCTTCATTAAAAACCGTTACGTTGAGAAAATAGATCGGGCGCCGTAGCTAGACAATGTGCAAAGCCAGCCGCAGAATTTGAGCAGTTTTACGCAAAAAATGAATCAAAGTGGATCCATGTATTCAGGACATCGGCCAATTGCAACCACCATATAAAATCAGGACGACGCATAGATTGATGAAATGAAGCGCTCCGAAGGGGTCATCTTCTATATGGTCTCCGAAACTGAACTGGCTCCTTGGATTAGTAAGTGCACAGTATACAAATAAAATAGCTGAAGTTGGCTGTATTCTGAACGATGAGCTACAATAAGTAAAAATCCTAGTTGCTACGTTTCGCAAAAATCAAATATGTGTAATGTGCTGTGAGAAAAACAGTTGTAACTGTGGCAGATTTTGAAGAAATTGGTAAAATGGTCACAGCTGAGGCACAGTCAGCGTAATCCGTGTAACTAGCACCTATTCTAACCTGTCCATCCCAAATAGCTATGGCTGAGTTTTTTTTTATTAGACATACTGCAAATGTACAGAGATAATGTTTTTAGATCAAGCTTATATTGGCCGCGAGGGCCTCCCTTGAGAGGCCAGCGCTGCAATCGTTTTGGCGTCAAAGATAGTATTTGTAGTTGTGGAATACGGCATGCAGCTTTGCTTTGGCGACACCACTTAGATCGTCCCCCATGGTTGCAGTGGTTCTTAGTCGCAATTTCACGATACAAGTTAGAGAAGGGAGAGGCACCGGGAGCACTGATTCATAACTTTCTCGCCCGTATTATCATGTCTTAACGTTGTTTGAGGCACTGAGCTTCAAAACACAGAGAAGCACGCATGGTGCCCACAGCAAAAGAGCAGGAAATGCAAAGTTTTAGCGGACAAAGTCAACCCGGTATTCTATGAGAGACGTCATCACGCAGGAAGCGCCACGGCATGTCCTCGAGGCCAATATAAGTTAACTATGTAGAACAAGGACAACAGCTGACCCATCAGTTGTAAAGGTATCAAAAACTGTCTGTTCGTGCCACCAGAGTGAGGCCGTTGCCGGCTTGAATCCGAATCCACCGTACAGCGGGCCGCCCATTTTTGTCATGTAAAACCAGAGAAATTGTCCAGTTTTTTTGTCAATGGTAAACACTATAGAACAGGTGCGTTCAAAAGCAAGAGACGAAACGCTAAAGAACGATAAGATACAGCATCGAGTTTTGATACACGGACCTTGCGACCGTGTATTAATATTCCTCCATTATGAATATGAATATTCCTCCATTAAAGTATGAATATGAATATTCATATTCATTAAAGTATGAGTATGAATATTCCTCCATCGGCGGTCGCATTTTAATGCGACCGCCGCGGCGGCGGTCGCATTAAAATGCGACCGCCGCCGCGGCGGTCGCATTTTAATGGAGGAATATTCAGAAGCCAGTGCGATTACAGTGCACGTTAAAGAACGCCAGAATGTGCAAACTGATAGAGTCCAGCCACCGTGTCTGTCGTAACTACATCGTGGTTTTCACGAGTTAAACATCAAACGTTATAGTTAATTTCGGCACCTTGTTTGTGGGTGTGCCGATCTGAAGAGGCCAGCATTCATGGCTTGCGCCATCGTTACAAAAAAAAAAAAACTCTTAGCAAGAGTTAACGTACGTGGCAGTGTCTGAGTGAGCAGCGTGGCAATAACAGTGCCGATAGAGGTGGCCATCGAGAAAATAACATCTTCATTACCTCTTTGAGCAAGAAATCTAAAATCAAAGGCAAAGAAAAGCCAGCATATATGCTTGAAAGCACCATTTACCTTAGAATAGTTCAAATGCGTTGCCACTAAGATCGATAATTAACCGCCGGCCGACTTTATTGCTTTGAAAACCTGTTACAGTTCGTGAACTGACAGAGCATGGGCGATTGCAATAAATGAAAAACCTCACCTCAGACGGGGAGGGAAGAGCTGATTCATATAGTCCCAGTCGAAGTCTCGTCTTGGACCACGGTTCATGTTCGGGAAGCGGTGACACACCGGCGGAGAAAACCTCTGTCAAATACTACGTCGCGTATTCGCAGGTTCGTTCGGGACTGACACCTCCGACGCCATTGCTAACAACGAATGTGAGTTCACGCACAAGATTAACTGACCTAGGACTTCGTCACACTGCGGTATATCTGGTGTCTTTCTCCCTTCTTCGATGAGTGGGGCATAACGCTAAAGAGAGAAAGGTTCTTTTCTCTGCAGAGCGAGGTGAACTATGAAAGGTGAATCTGCAGTGGCTATCCAAGGCACGAGGTGCTAACCGCAACGAATTGATCTCCATGACGAAACGGGCTTCCTAAACCGGTTACAATAGATAAGCGGGCGCGTGTCAGAATGCTGTAGAGTGTAATGCGATAAAGGAATGCTCCCTTGGTCGTCTTCATGGGTGGCCGGCCGTTAAACGTGTCTGAAAGGCATCGTGGTAACTCAAAGGGGAAAAACTACTGAAGATTTCCTGCGCTCGCCCCCCCCCCTCCCCTTTCCCGGACCCCATAGACAGCACTGCACAGCTGCTTCCCTCGTGGTTTTGCACGGAAGGGTACAGAAAGGAAGCACTTCCTGTTTAGCGGTATAAGTGTGCACCACTTTTGAGGTTTATTATTCGCAAAGGATCTATCGATGTCATCACCAGCAAACGTTCCTTCATAACGGCTCGATGACGTGCTGGAGAGGAAAAAAAAACTTCTGTTTCTTTTTTTAGTCGGCCTAATGCCCTGTCCTCATCAAATAAAAAACTCTTGCTATATATTTAAAAAATGTAAGTTCAGGGTTTGTTTATTGGCACTCAAGGCGTTCTGCGCTTATTTTTCGCACTATCTTTGTCATTTCTGTCTAAATTTTTTTTTGCCACGGATACTGTTATCATTCCTAATTTTTTTCCCAGGCGGGTTTTTTTATTTCGTAGTTCTCCCTAAAACCCAAGGCCTGATGTATGCTCAGGCCCAAAGGTGCAGCAGGGCGCACATCTCCACATTCCATGCAGCGTCCGCACATGGTAGTGTAGCTCGGTCAATACAGATACAAGCGCCTATTGTGCGGGCTCTGCCAACACGCAGCCTTGATACGGGTGGGGGGGGGGGAGCCTTTTGTTTGCCTTGCAGTGCACAAAACAGGTTTCTCGACAAAAAGACGTCCCGTTTTTTCCAGAGCAATATGCACAGTCTAGCGTTCCGTGATAACCTGTCAGCAGATCTGAGCCACAGAGCAGGTGCTCACACCCTACGAAACACAAACTGAACACAGAACACCCACGCTCGTGCGCCTCGGTCAATTCGATTTCGGTCGTTTCAGGCAAATTTCGATGGAGGTGAAATGATAAAGGCCCGTATACTGTGCGATGTCCGTGTACGTCGAAGAACACAAGATGATCCGAATTTCCGGAGATTTGCGCCACCGAATCTCTCATAAAGTCATATGATGATTTTGTGACGTAAAACCCGGCATAATAATGTGTTATGGTACACTACAATCATTACACGTGCTTGCTAGATTGAAAATTTCTCAGCGGAATTTTACTGTCCTCCGGACATGATTTCAAGGGGTACTGACACACAATTAAAGTATTTTAGACTGTTGCTCGAAACAGAAACACGCGTTCTGAGAACCTTATAATAAGTATACTGCGGTGCTCAGGTGGCATTCAAAACGCCAGAAATGAAAAGGGTGAACTGTCGGATTACCGTAATTTAAAACAGGTGTAGAAAAGAGCGTCCCCGAAAAAACCGGACCCTGTGGCATGGCTGTCTAGATGCAAAGGTCGCCAGGTGAAAATTAACTGCGAGAGGAATAAACATGCTGTCTTTATTCGACACTTCGCGAACTTTCAAAGTGCGCTGGAAAACGAAGGAAGTTAAAATAAAATCGTGCGTCCAACAGCCCTCAGCGAGGTAGAAGTTTCTGTCCATAAACCAGCTGCTGCTCTCTGATAATAACTTTATTCACGTTACGCTGGCGAATACAAGTAGTCTTCTTTAGTGATTCGGGGCCAGTACCGCAGCACAGGAAGCGCTCTGGACGGTCGCCCACAGCGATAGTTTGAGGTGCAGAATTAACAAGGTCCCCGAGGCTGACCGGACTCCGTGGGTGATCTTGCTCCGCTTCTGGCTAGTGCAGCGCTTGAGGCTGTGCTCGCTGCCTATGTGGAATTTCTCTTTTTTTTGGCTGTTGGAGTTTCTGACGGCAACTGTGACAATAGTAGCGGATTTGTTCTCTTGAGAAAAGTGCAGTCTCTTTCATTTTCTGCCCCACTCTTGCCATAATAATTGCAGAATTACCTGCAGGATGGTTGGGGTGAATGTTTAAGTGGTAGTCCGTGGCTTGAGAACATCTCCGTACTCAAAAGGGCTTTGTATTCATTACGTTTAGCACAACGCCAGCAGATACCCAAGGCAGTACGTTTTTGTCTTTGCATGACCACCCAGGCACAGATTCTTGCCTCCTTTACTCGATTTAATGCATTATCTCCATTGCGCAAACGAATACCGGTCACTGAACCACACGGCAAGCATCGATTGAGCTCCCGAAAGCGTCCACCTGACTGCAGAGTGCTGGAGCGACCAAGCAGCTGCCTTCAGATGGAACGTATGGGCGCTGACCCCCTTTGTGTCTTTTTCAGGCATGTGCATAGCTGGATGACATGTATTTGACATGCGCATTGTATGTGATATTGCATATAAAATTACACTTGTACAGATTGGTAGGGAAAGTTGGTATTTCATTATGGCGCTTCGTCTAGAATCATTCAGCAAACCGCTTTCTTTGCTGGCATGTTTTTTTTTAAATCAGATATAAAGAATTTGTTACTGGAAGGTGCAACGTTCGACAGTGCACAGTGTTAAAAGGACCCCGAAAGGCTCTTTCAAGAAGTAACAACGGAATGAAATCACTGGAAAAGTTTATTGCCTCACGAATTCTACACCGGAAAAAAATTTAAGAATCCGTCCAGTGCGAGTAGAGTTACAGTGGTTTGTCGCATGCTGCAACTGCATTCTCTCTTCTCTCGTCCCGACGAAAGCGCTGGAAGCAAAGCGGGGAGGGCCACAGAAAAACGTCACACGCGCCTCGTGGCCTTGAGCGCTTTTTTTCTTTTCTTTTTTCAAATGCGCCGCTGTGTCGGAGTGATCAAGTGCGCACGAGTGGACAAGTCACGGCCTCCCGTGGTGATCTCTGTAACGAGCGAGCGCGCCATGTTCAAATCAGCCAATGGCTGCTAAATGGGTAATTAATTCGTGATTTTTGGGCATATTCCATCATTTGACGAGAAAAGACAAAGCATTTTTTAGCTGACTTTGATAATTTATCGTGAATTCCACGCAGCGATTCTGTGCTCTAATATTTGGCTCGTGGGTTGTCGGGAGCTTCTATAACCGAAAGGCAGCGTTTTCTTACCATGCTCAAAAACTGCTGCATGGCTTTTTAAATATGACGTTTTTTTTGTTTTTTGACAACGTGAATAGGGATATTTTTCGTGCACATTCATGCAGGGCACGTAATTTCCGGGGACATTTTTTTTTCGGAACCGTAGAACTTGGTCAAACGTCACCCTAAAGCCTCTAGATTTCTTTCTTTTACCTAGGTACCAGCTACTGCCTTTTCTCCGGCTCTCTTTGAGGGGTGACTGGCATGTGCAACTGTTTTCTTTCTAACTTGAAAGACATACAAAGCCACGTATGTCTAAGCACATTAGCCACTCATCTTTCAGCAGACGTGACAGGCATTTCTCCTCCGGTCAGTGCACTCACGTTAGTGAGCGATCTAGTTTCACTGGGTGCTGACCAATCGTTAAGAAGAACGCGGCTGCCGAAAACGAGTGCTAGCCAATGAGATTAGTCAATGGCGCTTGAATGGTTGTGGATACTTAAAAGCATAGGGGAAATATATCTACGAAGTTTAGTCATCCCCGCTATAGTACACGGCGCGGCCGTCTGCTCTCTTCATTCTCTTCTATAGCTAGGCCTGAAACGAAGCCTTTGTCCAGCGAAAAGCGGTACCCGATCTTTCACTTTGTCGAGAAGTCATGGCGGGAGAAGCTTTGCTCAGTATTCTTTTCAACGCATTGTGAACAAATATTGGAAAGCTGACGAAAACGTCATAACGGCGCTTTTCCTAGTCTGAACGGCACGTCAAGGAGAGTTCGCCGAAGTCAAAATTGGTAGCCCCTGACGCCGAAATTATCCGCCGCATGCTGGTAGGCTGTTTCTGTGGCCTGACTTCGTGCTTCTATTGGGGGAAACATTTGCATGTTTATGGCACTAGGTGCTTCAATGTCCGCACATGTAGTCGCGTTTACACTGGCGAAAATCATTGCGCGTGCTTCCTAAAGGTCGTTGAGCAGGCGCAGACTACCTGCCCAGAAAAACCATTCTACTTTGTAGATGCGACTGTTTCAACGAGCTCAGTTGATTTTCCGTATATGTGAACAGTTGCCTGTGTTTTTATAAATTGGCAGCGTGTGGTGTTTGCACGTGGCCTATGACGTCACAATCACTGAAGCGCATGCAGGTTTCACATGTTCCTATAATCTTCTTCTTTTCCCCCAACCATCCTTTTGTTGCACTCTCCTCCTTCGACAACAGCGCTTACAAGGCCAATCTAAATGGGTCGCGAAAGTCAGAACGTAAAGCGGTCTCAAATTCATTGCGGCAGACATCAGTCACCACGTGACGATTGAAGCGTAACGAAAGGTGAAGGAGGGAGGGGGGGTAGAGAGCAAAAACAAAAAATAATAATTCTCAATCAGAATCATTTCGTTTGTTGCTATAATATTGTAACTACATCAATAAATCTTTTGTCCTTGGTATGTTGTTGAGCGCTTTTTTTTTCGTCAAGTTTCATAAACAGCGGGCACATGCAGGCAGTCTGGCAACATGGGTTAACGGATTTGAGGGCGTATCGAGGAAACATGATATCGTGCTTGTGAAGGTGTGTTCTTTGGTTCAGGGCATTACCAGGTTTACGAGGCATCGCTCACTTTTCCGTGGTGGTTTTGTGCGTATGTACAGAAGTTTACTTATTTTTTATGTGTATTTTATAGATCAACTAGCTCACAAAATGTGTAGATGGCCGCTTCTGTGACGGCCGACTGCTTTCGCTGGAGCACGGCTGGCGCGTACTCGCCTTTGGTGACTGTGAACGCGACGGGCTAAGCAACAAGACGCTGTACTCTACGGCTGCCAAAGCTATATTTTCAAAACTGCTGTCTCACTGCAGTAGTTTTGAACGATACGGCAACGCGACTTTTCGAACTATTATGCTATTGTGCTCGTGAACAGTTCTCACAATTGCCTCTGCGAAGTTTCTTGTGCATACTGCAAATACGTCATGTGGCTAACAAATAAACTTTGCTTCCTCGATCTTTGTTATTTTTGTTTTTTTTCTCTCTCGCATGCAATTAGTCGGACACAATAAGAGCAATATAATCCCGCAATAATAAAAGCACGTAGCAGGCCAACAATTGAGAAAAATGACAATTTCGTGCCATGTAGGAAAAATGCGCAATGTCGCTACCACTTGTGGTCTGGACGTCATATTTTACTTTTTTTTCTTTGCTGTTAGTTGTCCCCTCCTCACGTAGATGGCGACGATGGAAGCGAGCCGCCGACTACTGAATCCACTGGCTTCTAAGGAAGTTACGCTACCAGTTTACATGTATCTTGGCGCGATTCCCCAGCCGGAATCATTGCACGCTACCTGTGGTGTTCATAGTGATTTAAAGAGCCGTAACGAGAGCTGAGCGGGTCGAGGGACGCCAGCCACAGCTGGCGTTAGACAGTAATAGTTCACCGTAAGTGTGATATTTGAGTTGATGGAATAGCGTTACCATGCCACAAACGTTCGTTGCAGACAGCATCTCATAGTTTAATGAGATAGCGTTTGCGTGCCCTGATAGCTGGGATGGTGGTGCACCTGTGGGATGGTGAATAGGTTAAAGAACAGTTAAAAGGAAAAGAAAACGTGAATGCTTGCCTGTGCCACCACGCGAAGCAATTTTAGCTTTTTTTCAGTAATAGAAAAAATAAATAGGCATCAACCACGCACGAAACGCGAAAGAATTTGTGTTGCTGATATGCTTACATCGGTCTTCTGGTTAAGCCTAGAGACATTCGGAATGAGAAGTTATCTCAAAGCTGACTTACCCGTAATACTCACTCACCGAAGCTAACTGAAGGTAAGCGAAGACACATTAAACAGCCGTTTATACTGAAGGAAGTGGATCTGTCAACAACTACGCCTACATCTCTTCAAAGCGGGCGTCCGCAAGCGCCGCCATTTTTTGCCTACACAACGTACATCATGCTAATGCGCTCAAATTAAATCTGAAAAATACCGTGTGTATGATGAGCGGTACGGGTGACGCATACGTTACGGCACCTGCGCACTTCGATGGCGAAATCACGGCAAACCTGCTATCCAGCTAAGCCCAATTAAATATAACTGTATTATACCTGTCTATTTTTGGCTTGCGCGCTATGGGCGTGTGGGGCGTCACCAAATGTCCCCTCCTGTAGTTTACGACGCAGCCGCTAGGTGCAACACTAGGTGCAACAGTGTAAAACGTCGACTCATTATTTTGCTATAGTTTCCATCTGGAACAAAAATTGCGTCTATCAGTTTAGGTGCCTCCGAATTTTCAAATAGGTTGAAGATGTTGGCAGCGAAAAAAAAAGTTCAGTATTTCATAAAAGTAGTACCGACAATAAATTTTGAAGGCGGGAAAACTTGTGGGATAAATAAATGAAGAGACAAACATATCATCTGCGAAAACTTATATGTACTAGAACATCTTTGAAATTTCAAAGAACGAACCTCACCCTGCGCCACGAGCTCCTGTAAGGTGCACAGATCCTCACGAGGAAATTGAAAAGAAGGAGTGATCTTGCATGGCATAACGAAGGCTGCTTTACGAATAAACGTACTCTTCAGCCACGTTTAGTGTACTGCTTCAAAAACGATATTCCTAAGAGACTTGAAGACTGGAATTCTGGTCTGCCTGTTTTATTGCGAATGCATTCCTTACTCGGACTAGGTCAGGCGTACGTCGGGATCTGTCCACCGCCCTCTCTTATAGCAATAGCTGCGCGCGCGTGTCCCTACCAACCAAGCCTCCACCAAGTTACGCTTCGTTATCGGTAGCTATTAGCAACAGCTGAATACGCGCGCGCTTATCCTCGCACCCAACCGGAGCCCTAATCTTCTAGACTTGAACGTAACTTGCCTTCGTTTCAATGCAA
Source organism: Rhipicephalus microplus (assembly GCF_043290135.1). Taxonomy (NCBI): domain Eukaryota; kingdom Metazoa; phylum Arthropoda; class Arachnida; order Ixodida; family Ixodidae; genus Rhipicephalus; species Rhipicephalus microplus. The sequence goes on from NC_134708.1 coordinate 80,876,534, forward strand.
GACTTTTGAAACGCGTTCGTAGCGTTTGTTCTGCCGGCATTTTTGTAGCGTTTTTTTTAACCATGCACACTAGCTACAAGAGCTACAAAAGCAAGCCGCGTTTCTGGCGGCAAAAAAATAAAAACGCCCCGTGTGGCGAAAGGAACTATAAACTGCGCGGTGTAAGAAAAACAAATCACAGCATATTATCCGCCACCACACAAACAGCTGGACATATCTCAAGAAACAGATTGGCGAAGATTGCAAACCAGAACCTTTTCAAATCCAGTACACCTGAACCGAGTAAATTGCAGACAATACCCACGAACAAGCTGTACCCTCTTTAAGCACGAACGCGCAGATATGGCACAAATTCTATGGCAATGCCCACAGGTCACAGTCATATACCGAGAGGACGATATAAAACCGGACCTTCTCGAAGAGTGTTGGCTAAGTGCGCTGACTAGCTCAGATCTGCACGACCAACTGTGGGCAATCCAGCGGGCACGGACAGCGGTGGAAAGGCTACGCCTCACCGCACAAAACGTCGCGGTGGCCTGAGCCCGGGCCGGTAACTATACAGGGTTTTTCTTTTTATATTTCTTTTTTAATAAAGTATTTCCAGTCCGTTTGTCCATATCAATGGAGTGCATGATCATGGAGGCGGCAAAACATCCGTCAGTCCATCTGCGCTGTCGTCCGTCCATCTCTTCGCTCATCCGTTCGTGCGCCCATCCGTTCGTGCATCTGTGTGTCTCGATCTGTGCGTCCGTTCATCTAGAGAACACTTCAAGTACCGCCATCTCGCATCTTTCCATCATATAATAATCATATAGAAGTACCGCCATCCAGTGGACATTCCAAGAAATGAACAAAATGTGGCACGGCCGGACTTAAAAGCGGCACGCGCGCACATTCTTACGGCCTGAGCTTCGTGTCTAGTTTCCACGTTTCGCCGCCTCCAGTTCATGCAACTGCGGCCCAACACGCGCTGAACCTGGCTAAAACCAAGGAGGCTACGCCCAGACCCAGCAATATTTTTTTTTGGCACCAGTATTTTCAATTTCGCAAACAGATTGACCTCGAGGACATACCGTGGCACCACCTATGTCGTGACGTCGCTCATAGGATACCGGGTTGTGTTGTCTTCTAGAACATCGCGTTTTCTGCACGTCATAGTAGTACGTAGCCACCCACTGTGTGGGTGGCTACGTACTACTATGACGCGCTACTACTACTACTACTACTACTACTACTACTACTACTACTACTACTACTACTACTACTACTACTACTACTACTACTACTACTACATACATCGCGGCCGCACGACCCATGGCTTAAGGAGCTTCGCCCCTAAAAAAAAAGAAGCATTATTCGCCGAACGCTTTGTTCGCACGTGCAAAATGCCGTTATGGACGCTAAGCGATGCATTTGCGTTTCCTCACGAATTCCTTCAGAAAGGAAGGATTATTTTTTCTCTCTAGTTGTCTACCTGTCACCTGATTCAGCCACCCAGCCGAAAGTTAAGCTCTTGCTAAGCAGCCAGCCATCTTGAATCGGCGGCTGTGTTCACACTTGTAAACACAGTCGCTGAAAGAGCAAATATGGCGCATATCCGAGTCAAAACATATTCTTGAGCACTGGGTGGTATGTTCTTTTACTACCGGTTAGTACGCAGCGTTCAAAATGCGATGCTATGCACGAAAAAGACCTCTGCAGATGTTATGGCTGCCCCCTGGCATTGTTCCCGAGTCTCCTCCCACACTCATGTTTGCGGATGTAACTGCCGAATATAATAATAATAATAATAATAATAATAATAATAATAATAATAATAATAATAATAATAATAATAATAATAATAATAATAATAATAATAATAATAATAATAATAATAATAATGTTGCAATTTAAGTCCTAAAACCGCCATATGATTATGAGAGACGTCTTAGTGTAGGGCTCTAGTAATTTGGTGTTCTTTATCGTGCACCTTACACTAAGCACAAGAATTGTCACCTTCATTGAAAGTGCGGCTGCCGGGATTTAATGCGGCGACCTTCGGGTGAGCAGTGGAGTGCCTTATTCACTAATGGCGACCATATCTCACACGGATGAGATCAGGACTCATGTGGTACGTACGGCGGAAAGCTCTCGTCTTTCGATAATATTTGAAGCGAAGCAGCACATGCGTGGCCAATTTCAGGTACTTGCTCCTTTTGGTGGGGGGGTTTTCTCACGTTGGTGTGCCATACTGGCTCCATACAGGCTCCACGCAGCGTGTTCGGACCCCGATGACTGCGCGTTGTTATGGGCAGCGTCCAATCTAGTTTTCCAGTCTAAGAGAGCGGATGGTATCATGCTTGTGGGTAGGCACTAAGGCGTGTGGCGTGGCTCTTCAAAAAAAAAAAAACATTGTATATATCACGTGTGTATACAAGCACACCACCACTCTTGTGTCACGTTTTTATATGATGACGATTAAGAATATATACAGAGGATTCACGGTTCACCAGATTTAACCTCTGGAGCAAGCTTTTTTTAATTTTTTTATTTAAGAACACATCCTATATTTCGGGAACAGTTAGGACATGTTTTCAGGGAATCAGTTACTGCAAAACAGTTGATTAGGCGACTTTGTGAATCGTGATAGTTTAAAATACCAGCCCGATACGTATACAGGTACAGCTATGACACGGACGAGCGCTTGCCCCTGTCTTAGTGGTCTTTGTCTACTTATCGCGCTTGTGGTTTCAAAACATCAGTTACTACAGTAATAAGAACGACGATGGAGAGGGGGACAACCAATAAGAAAAGTCGCAATATTGCAGGTTGCTGGATGAGTGCGTAGTACATCATTAAACGAGGTGCTATGCAAAGAAAACATGGATAAGAAATTGAATGAGGATGGGCGCAGACTCGCGATTGTATTTTTTGATAAGAAAGCGCATATTTATACGACGCAAGTTGCCTACGTGCATACGAGAATTTTACGTGAATTATCATAAATTGTATCGATGTATCACTGATGAAAATGCCCTTTTTTTAAGATAAAGTACTCCTCAGCTAGCTCACGTGCCAACTGGGCCTGACTACACCTAAGCATTTTCGTTATCGCTAGCAAAGCATGGCACGGTTTGCCTCAGGCAGGCGATGAGCATGCGCTGCAATGAGGAGGTAAACTAGGCCCGTATCTGTTCTTTGTCGAAATATGGTGTTTCATTTGTTGTTCATTTACGCACTGGCTAAGATAGCCTGTGAGTAAAGGGTATTCACTTGACGTCACCCGCCAGGTGCGCTAGAGTTGTTTCGGGATGCCGCCACTTTGGCACTCCCGACGGTAGTATTTACGGTGGCTGCGGTGACACTGTAGAACTATCGGATTTTCTCTCGTTTTTCGGTGCGCCTGTGGACAGCAATGGACGTAAGTGCATGCACACCTTGGCTATATAAACCTGTGTGATTGTGCTACATGACGACAGGGCGTCTGTGCGGCGGCGTAGACCCAATCGAAGTTCATAACGCTGAACTGCAACGCGACGTTCAACCGCTGCCGCCTGTCGGCTTCACCGGCATAAAGGACTATCTTTTTCACGCGTCAAGTGTTGTGTGACGTGAGCACCCAAATGATTGCATATCCGTCGAGGGCCACAACTATCCTACAAGGGTGCAGAGGCCGGGCGTTAAGGTTCTCCCAAACGGCAAGATTACAGAGGCGGCTGGAAAGGTAAACATACTACCCTCGTTCACTCGCAATCGCGGTTTATGGGACGTGCGAGCGCTATGTCAGCACTGTAAACACGGCAACGGGTTGTCTTGGCATGAAAGGCATCACAGCGATTGCGGCAGTGGCTGTTTTATTTTCAACAACCTCGGCGTGCCATGATCATGTGTTGCCGAGTGATCATAGCTGTTCAGTGCCGGCGTGAGAGTTCTTCCGTACAGCACGATCGCTGTTGTCAGAAAGATAACCCGACTTCCTGACAATTTCTAATCACGTTTCTTCAGTCGCGCTAGTGTCATCGAAACAGGGGAACACTGTAATGGTATGCCGGGGCTCAAACCTTTTCAGGAGCTGACTTTTCAGCATCTTTTGTAAAAAAGTCAACCTACCGAGTCAACACTCTGGCTCCCAAGCTTGTTTTTCGAGTGGTTGTTACAACTAAACACGGCACAGTTCACCGTTGTCGCAGCTGGCAGACGGGCAATCATGGCACGTACCGCCTCTCCGCACACGCAGATGAACTCGTTCAAAGACCTTTCAACTAACACATCAGCATAAGACACCGCTTTATGCCAGCTAAGAAAAACAGCTTGCACAGCGAATATCTTTGACACATCTCTCACGACACGTGGACCATGAAGACGGTGAGTGCACACAGAATGTATACCGGTGCTGCGCTCATGAAACTGTGAATGGCCGAACCACTAATATGGCCTGGATGCCCGGCGATGCTATCGCTCCGCTATCACCACCTCGAGGGTCGCGGTTCAGTGCATACCCCCGATGCTTTAACGCACATCATAGAGATTCGATGTACTATTCGCGTCGATCACTCGGTGAAATGAGTGGCATGGCTCGTATAGCGAGTTTCATTGAGACGTGGGGAGCACTCGAAAGCACACTAAGAAGGCTTTCTTTTCAGAGCCATAGTATTACAATAAAATAAATAATAAATAATTACTAATGCCCCTATCGCAAATTGGAAGTGTGTATTAAAAAATTTTTGGTACCATATTCAGCTTCTAATTTTCTATGTATACAAGTCCGTTGAGGTACCATCTCTTCTTTACTTTTACTTTCAAGAGCCAGAAAACATCGATACTTTTTTATTACTTGCCGACGTTCCACAAGCCACAGAAAGAAACATTTAGAAACTATAGCTCGAAAGCTAAACATTACTATAGATTCTGGAAATATCGTTTCCTTTGGGGCTTCTTCTCTGGGTCACAGCAACATGAGCATCATTGTCGGTTTGCTTGTCACCTTTTATTCTTTTTTTCAGTATTGAAATTGCAGTTCTTTAGAATTACCATTTGAATATTTAATTTAAATATTAGTAGCTTACTTACTTTAGTTTTAACTCAACTTATGATTATTCACACTTTCATTATTCACCTTATGATTATTCACATTACAATACCCGCAAGTTCAATGGTCATTCATCCATAGTGGGTACAAGCCAAAGCATATAGGAACAAGCAAGCAACAGTTTTACCTACACAGAGCAAGTCAAGCGCTGTCTCCTCTGTGTCTAATAATTCTGTAGGAAGGAGGTTAGAATCACCCATAATTTTATCCTGTTGCGTGTACACATCATTCGGGAGAAAATTTCCAGCACCAACTCTTCAAAACTTGGGTCTGGAAATATCCGAATCAGTTGTTCCTTCATTTGTCTTCTTTGTACTGTAGGCCATAGTCAGAGGAATGTTTACTACGCCACGTAGGAGTTATTCATTCAGATTAAAAATGATTGACCTAATTTCTTGAACTTTTTATCATTTTAAATTCTAATATTCTTTAATTAGTTTGTTGTATTACCCATTTCTAGCTTATACGAGATGTATTGCAAAAACACCTAAAAACAACAAAATAAAATAAAACACCCTTAATAAACCCTTGTGGGTGTATTAAGGGTGTTTTACAGATTTACACCATTTTCGAATGGATGTAACACCCTTTTCTTTGCTGGTACACCCTCGGTAAAATGTGTAAGGGGCATAAGGGTGTTACTATGCCGTTCGTGAGGGTGTTGAAGAACAGAAGGGTGTACACCTATAATTGTTGCAATAAAAATTGTTCCGTTTAGCGTCCCAAAGTTGTCGTGTAGTCATTAGAGACGCCGTACCAAAGGTCTCCGAAAATATAAACCACCTGGGGTTATACCTAAGGTGCACATAAGTCTAACTACACAGGTCTCGCACTATTTCTCGTCCACCAAAAATGTGGCCGCCGTGAACTGCCGGGATTCGATCCTGCGACTTGCGGGTCAACAGTTCAGCACCGTAAGCACCAGACTGCCGGCGCGGGAGTGCACGTGCAAAAATCAAGCTGCATCCATGCTTGTAAATAAAATACCACGCATAGCGCAAGGAATGCCTTTCTTATAGGATAACAATGTCGTAGGGATGAAAAAAACCAAGGAAATGATTGAGGCATTGGCAAAATTTTACAGAACACTCTAAGAATAATTGGGAAAATGTAAAAGAAACTTATTTTTTCTCGCACTGTAAGATTCGACATGCATTGCCACATTATATCGTCCACATTATGTGTGACTAAAAGAATGGGCTGGTACGATCTACGAACAGCACATATTCAAGTGTAGAAGCAATTGAGTAAAAAAGCTTGAATTTATTACAAAAACCCTTGCTCGGTGAAAAGCCGTTCGAGTGCAAATCATTTTCACAAGATTATCGAAGACGACACATGCTTGGTTGAAAAAGAAAGAGTATACCTTCTGCAACCATGCGGGAGCACGGGAAGTGATTCTTTAGGTCAAGAAATAAAGATCAGAGAATGGCATGGTCAGTGCACGCAGCGCCTTTGCGAAGCGAAGGGGAGATGGGTACGAGAGGAGGGAGAGACATGCCTCTCGTCCCCGCACGCACACACACACACACACACACACACAGACATATATAAATATATATATATATATATATATATATATATATATATATATATATATATATATATATATATATATATATATATATATATATATATATATATATTTATATATATATATATATATATATATATATATATATATATATATATATATATATATATATATATATTGACCCGTGTCTACATGTGGACAAAAACGATGATGGGGGGATTTAGCGGACACCAGGTAGTGGGCCTCTGGCTTGACGCGTGAGCGAGGAAGAATAACTTGCGACTCAGCTGTTGAGAACACGCTGCTTTCGCTGCCTCAAGGCGTACTTGTGCTTTGTTCGCATTGTACTGCGACACTGGTGGAGGTGCTGGCCCACGACCCCGCCTGATGCTCCACACTCCCACGGGGAGCCGTTCATCCAGCCCAGAAGAACTTGTCGACACTCCCGTGCGTCGCTTCAGTCGTCGCTTGCGAGGCCTCCTTCCAGAGTTCACTCTCTCACAGGAACACTCTACAAGGCACCGCTCACATCTACCAATGGCCACCGCCAGTCCACAACAGTTACTACGAGACAGTAGTTTGCCAACCCCATCTCAGGTAACCCTTTTTTCACCGCTGGTGCCTGATCGCCTTGGTGGTGGAGCACATGAAGACGTCGAAGAATGGCTTGATCACTATGAACGTGTCGCTAACACCAACCAGTGGTCCCTTGAACAAGACTTTCCCGCGCCTATTTTTATCTCGACGACAGCGCTAGAACTTGGTACGAGAACAGAGAAGGCAGTTTGTCAACATGGAGTGACTTTAAAAGAGGGATGATTGACACATTTGCCGATGTCGACCGACGCGAACGTGCGCAGCATTTACTCGAGGTACGTGTTCAGAAACCCAATGAAACGGTCGCAATGTTTGCTGAGGACATGACCCGTCTCTTCCGTAAAGCTGTCCCTCACATTACCGACGACAAAAAGTTGCGCTACCTCATGCGCGGCGTTAAAGAGCAATTGTTCGCCGGACTTTTGCGGAACCCGCCAAGCACCGTGACAGACTTCATCAAAGAAGCTACGGCTATCGAACAGGCGCTTCACCTACGATGCCAATAATACGATCGCTTGTCCAGCAGCGCCCACATGCAAGTCGCCGCTACATCTGACAATCAAAGCTCATTGCGCGATTTAATAAGAGAGATTGTTCGCGCAGAGCTACTGAAGCTGCGGAATTTGGTCACGGAACCACCCACGGCGTCTGTCGCTGAAGTCGTCCGCGAAGAAATACGCCAAGCGTTTTCAACAGCTGATCCTACTGACGATCAGTGACCTATGAGCTACGCAGCACGCTTCGCCGCCTACCGCCCGTTGCGCCGTCGTACCGCCAGCCATCGGCAGCCGTTACTTAGTGGCCACCACAAGAACAGACACCACGGCGCCCTGCCGTCGTACCGCCGTACGAAATGCCGCCGTACCAAGAGCCGTCTTCCAACGAGACACGGCATTTGCCACATTACGAGCTGTTGCGGCGTCCACAGCATCGTAAAACAGACGCCTGGCGCACTGTAGATAGGCGTCCGCTTTGTTTTACCTGCGGAAGTGTGGGCTACATTTCCCGCCATTGCTCGCACCACGTAGATATGTTTCGACCTCTTCGGCAATGGTCTGACGATCGACGCGCCAACGACGGCTACGCACCACGCCGGGACGCTCATTATCAAGGACCCCCCTTGTCTCAGTCCCATTTTGACAACCGCCGTGCCAATAATGACGACAGTGTGCCTGATTACCAGCCAGGTTTGGGACGTCGACCACGCTCTCCGTCTCCGGCATATTCGCCTTCGTCACGACACCGAACTACAGCCGACGTCAGTGGAAGGAGGTCAGCAAGTCCACGCCGGGGAAACTGAAGGCGGCTCAAAAACTGAAGGCTGTACACCTAAAAAATGTGAAGACTACGTGGACGGGACCTCACCTGAGGACAGCAGGCGGCCAGCTGTTGATGCCTGTCGGAAGGTGTACAGCAAGACTCGACATCGGTGGCTCTTCTTTCGTGGCGACGTTCGTCATCCTCACCTCGTGTTGCAAGGACTTGATCATAGGGATGGACTTCTTAAGAGAATATGGTGCCGTCTTCAACGTGCCGGACCGTTCACTTACATTCCGCAACAGCCCTGGTTTAGTTGACTGTTCAGACGCAATACGCAACACTTTACGTATAATTGATGATTATGTGGTTGTCCCGCCCCGGTCATGCACTCTTGTTTCGGTGGAAGGCCACAAAGCGTTTGATGGCGAAGGCATTGCTGTCCAAATTGGCTCGCTGCTATTTAGTCATGGCATTTCGGTCGCACGAGGTATCGTCCGTCTCACTGGTGGACGCACGAATATACTTCTGACAAACTTTAGTGCTGCGCACTGGCACCTTCCGAAGGGCACAGCTATCGCTTCGTATGACAATATTGTAGAAATGCGAGGCAGTTTATGTTTGTCGGTAATGGACGAAGTGCCTAATCAAGAACCAGAACCCGTTCTCGATGTTGGCACCACTCTGTCAAAGGACGAGCGACAGAGACTTCTTCAGCTGCTAGCCGAATTCCGCGACTGCTTTTCAACGACATCACGAGTTGGTCGAAGACCTTTGACAAAGCACCGAATAATCACCGAGGACACAGTGAGAGCTATCCACCAGAACCCTCATCGTGTAGCTTCAAAGGAACGCGAAGCCATACAATAACAAGGCGCGAAAATGCTTGCAGATGACGTCATTCAACCGTCACAGAGCCCCTGGGCATCGCCTGTAGTGCTAGTAAAGAAAAAGGACGGCCCCCTGCGTTTTTGCGTGGACTACAGGAAGCTGAATCGGGTGACCAAGAAAGATGTGTACCCGCTCCCACGTATTGATGACTCCCTTGACAGACTTAACACGCTCGCTACTTTTCTTCCATGGACTTGAGGTGTGGATACTGGAAGATCGAGGTAGACCCAGGAGACCGAGAGAAAACCGCTTTTGTGACGCCAGATGGTTTATACGAATTTAAAGTCTTGCCTTTCGGTTTGTGCTCCGTACCCGCGACTTTTCAAAGGCTTATGGACACGGTACTTTTGGGATTGAAGTGGAAGACGTGCCTAGTCTATCTGGACGACGTTATAGTGTTTTCGACCACTTTTGACGAGCATCTCAAAAGGCAGAAAGTTGTTTTACGTGCCATACGGTTTGCGGGCCTAACATTGAAACCAGAAAAGTGCCATTTCTGTTTTCACGAACTTCAGTTTCTCGGTCACGTCGTCAGCAACGCAGGTATCCGGCCCAATCCTCGAAAAATTGCCGCCGTCGCACAGTTCCCAGTACCTCCAATAAGAAGGCTATCAGACGCTTCCTAGGCGTTTGTGCGTATTATCGCCGGTTTATCGCAGACTTCGCCCGCATCACGTCGCCACTAACTCGTCTCACAAGAGACGATGTTGCCTTTGAGTGGAAAGAAGAACGGGAGGCTGCCTTTAATGACCTGCGTCAACGTCTTCAAATGCTCCCTGTGCTTGCCCACTTCGACGAAGAAGCCCCGACGATGCTTCACACAGACACTAGCAATCTAGGGCTTGGAGCTGTGCTTGTGCAACGGCAAGAGAACACAGAAAGAGTGATCGCCTACGCAAGCCGAACGCTAACACGCGCAGAGGCTAACTATTCAACAACAGAGAAAGAATGCCTCGCCGTAGTATGGGCAGTAATAAAATTTCGCCCGTACTTGTAAGGCCGGCACTTCAAAGTTATTAGCGACCATCACTCCCTTTGCTGGTTAACTAGTCTAAAAGATCCCACCAGCCGATTAGCACGTTGGAGCCTAAAACTACAAGAGTTTGACATGACGGTCGTGCACAAGTCAGGCAAGCGACATATGGACGCTGACTGTCTGCCCCGTTCACCCATCAAGTCGGAAACTCTACCTGAGGAAGAGGAAACGGCATTTCTAGGTGTCCTCGACAGGACCGCCTTGCGCAGCAACAACGTGACGACACTGAGTTGCTTGGCTTAATTAACTACTTGCAAGGCAGATCTCAGAAGGCGCCAAGAGTTTTCGCAAGAGTGTTGTCATCGTTTTGTTTGCGGGGCGGAGTACTTTACAACAGAAACTTTTCGTCGACAGGATCCGCCTATCTGCTCGTCATACCAGCAGCCCTTCGTACCGAAGTACTCAAAGCATGCCACAACCAGGTGACCTCTGGCAATTTGGGTTACATGAGAACGTTGGCCAGAGTAAAGCAAAGGTATTACTGGCCGAGACTAACCACAGCCGTGAAGCACCACGTTCGTACCTGTCGCGACTGCCAGCGACGCAAGTCACCTCCGACTAAACCAGCTGGCCTCCTGCTACCCGGGTAGGTCCCAACAGCTCCATTCTACCAGATAGGCATGGGCATTTTGGGCCCACTTCCTATTTCTACTGCAGGGAACCGCTGGGTTATCGTCGCGACGGATTATATGACACGTTATGCCGAGACAAAGGCTATCCAGAGAGGTACAGCAGCGGAGGTGGCAAGATTTTTCATCGAAAATATTGTACTGAGGCATGGTGTAGCAACCGTCATAATCACAGACAGAGGAACCGCATTTACGGCAGCCCTTTTGGATCACATCCTGATGCTGAGTGGAACAACGCATCGTAGGACCACTGCCTACCACCCACAAACAAACGGGCTGACGGAGCGTCTGAACAAAACCACTGAAGACATGCTTTCGATGTACGTAGACATTAAACACAAAATTTGGGATGAAATCTTGCTATACATAACGTTGGCGTACAACACGGCCCTATTTCTACTGCAGGGAACCGCTGGGTTATCGTCGCGACGGATTATATGACACGTTATGCCGAGACAAAGGCTATCCAGAGAGGTACAGCAGCGGAGGTGGCAAGATTTTTCATCGAAAATATTGTACTGAGGCATGGTGTAGCAACCGTCGTAATCACAGACAGAGGAACCGCATTTACGGCAGCCCTTTTGGATCACATCCTGATGCTGAGTGGAACAACGCATCGTAGGACCACTGCCTACCACCCACAAACAAACGGGCTGACGGAGCGTCTGAACAAAACCACTGAAGACATGCTTTCGATGTACGTAGACATTAAACACAAAATTTGGGATGAAATCTTGCTATACATAACGTTGGCGTACAACACGGCCAAGCAAGGAACGATCCGCATGATCCCGTTCAGCCTCGTTCATGGACAAGAAGTACGAACTATGTTAGATGCGATGCTACCGCACGAAAGTGATGACATTGACCCAGACGCCAACACGTTTACGGAACGCGCGGAAGAAGCTAGACAACAGGCACGTTTACGGATCCGCCAGCAGCAAGAGTACGATGCAGGCCGCAACAATGCTCACCGCAGAGCAGTTGTCTATCAAACTGGCGACAAAGTATGAATTTGGACACCCGTGCGGAAACGAGGACTATCAGAAAAGCTATTAAGAAGATACTCTGGGCCATACCGAGTGCTGCGACAACTGAGTGACGTCACTTACGAAGTTGTTCCCGACAATTCGTGTAGTACCAAGCATCGCCAGCACCATCCAGAACTCGTTCACGTAGTGCGCATGAAGCCTTACGTCAGCGAGTGATTGCGTGAGACTTATCTTTTAACAAAAACTGCATTATTGACTTCGCATCGGGTCGATGCTTTTTGAGAGGGAGGCAAATGACCCGTGTCTACATGTGGACAAAAACGATGATGGGGGGATTGAGCGGACACCAGGTAGTGGGCGTACTTGTGCTTTGTTCACATCATTGTACTGCGACAATATATATATATATATATATATATATATTATACACTGCCGGACAAAGGCCTCTCTCATGTTCCGCCAGTTAACCCGGTCCTGTGCTTGCTGCTGCCAATTTATACCCGCAAACTTCTTAATCTCATCTGCCCTCCTAACCTTCTGTCTCGCCCTTAGCGGGAGATATATATATATATATATATATATATATATATATATGTATCTCCCCCTGAGGGGCAAGGGATATATATATATATATATATATATATATATATATATATATATATATATATATATATAATGTGGGACACTGTGACCCACGCCGTCAAATTTGTATTTGCTATCTTTCAGTTTGACATCCCTTCGGGGGGGGGGTGTATGAGGTAATTAGCAGGGGGCACTGCAACCCCCGTCGAGTTACAGTGCCTCCTCTATATTTCTCCATGTACCTATAGAAATTTACATCGCCCCCTAAGTGACCAAGGGCCGGCCCCGCCCCCCTACCACCGTGGTGGGCACGCCTATGCATAGGCACCATCAATCATTGCAATAAAATTTTGTGTGTAAATGTTTGCGTCAATAATAGTATATTTCGAATTCAAGAACATGAGTGTTTTAGGTGATTATTACCGCTGTTGTTCATTTGTTAAAAAGGCATTGTACCTGCAAGCGTTTCAAACTTTGCGCCCTAAGTTTAGGCGTTAATTTTGTTTGTTCGTGAAGATAAAATCATTTTGCCTCCTTAGTTTTCATGGTATATATATTTGCGTTTACTTTTTATACTTAAATGCATCACTAAAGCCATTTAGTGCACCATTTTACGTCTGCGGAGCTGTAACCACGATACTTGTTCGGGCGTGCTTGTTCGCTGCCGTCGCTGGTCGGGCGCTTCGCAGCTGGTCGGCTCTGCTTCGATTTTTCTCGTTTTTTGAGGTGTGCTTGCGCGTCGCGTTCGTGTTTTGTGTTCTGCCGGTGCTGCCTATTACGAAGATGAACTCTACTCAAGTGAGGACGTGTGGCGTCGCATTTTGGAACACTCGCCAGGTACGTACCACATTCCTGCTGTCGGCGCTTTGTCAACACCAAGAGCGTGATAACGACACCATGCTGCGTTTTTGTTACATGTGGGCGATAAGTGAGGTTTTTTAACGTAGCGAACCTGTTTGTGTTTGTCATTTTATTAGGATGAAGGCATTTTGTGGGAAGGCGAGCGTGGGCGAGCTTTTTCTTTCGTTTCAAGCATGCTTCGGTGTGTGAAGCACATGGCGCGTGCGTGCGCAGTGGAAATTCGGCGTCGGGTTTGTGCGAGTTGTGACGGCGTCCGCCTCTGTCGGCGGTGGTGTTGGCAGGGAGCCCTGCTCGCGATGGCCAATCTTTTTGTTAAATAATTGTTGGGCGAAGACGGCGTTTCTTAGCTGTAAGCGTTGATTACGCCTAAGACGCGTACGTTTGGATCTCTAAACTTGAGGATTTTTTTTTTGCATGCCTGTTCATATTGTGTGCTACAGGAGTCAACGGGTTCATATGTTGTACGCTTCATATGTTGTACGTCCAAAACAGTTTGAAAACAGTTTTATACGTTGTACGTTCTTTTTTTAAACTGCTATCAGAAATTGCTGCGGGTAGCCGAACATATGCCGGTGTATGCATCCACGCCGGCACGGATCTTTGAACTCCCGTGTTACTGGAGTTCGCGTGCTGCATGCTGCCTCGTCTTAGATACGGCTCGCAAGGCTTGCACGTATGTACGCTTAGGTGTTTATGTAGCCCGTTTAGTCAAATCTGAGCTTACGTTATACACCCGCAACATAGGTTGCCTGATGCGTTCGGAACCCATGAATTTTGAGCCGTTCGTTAAACTTGAACTGTATTTCCGAACAAAATTTTCATGGCTCATTGGGGCCGAATAACTGTCGCTTAACTGTGTGAGCCCTAATTCGATCAGTAGTTCATGCGGTAGAGCACATTTTGTTTTATCCAGCTTGTTTTTGCTATGCTTAGAATTCATTATTTTGTGGTGGTTTGCTAAATATTGTATGTGCCTCGCCCAAACTTTGTGTTCAAACTTTGCTAAGCACTTTTACTTGTACGAACAGTAAGGACAGTTTAGACCACCACCTCCAATGCCATTTAATAACAGATTACAAGCTTAAGACCGTCTGCTCAGAAACACACATGAAAACATTAAAAACACCACACTGGCCACGAATAAAAGCACAGTCTTTGTCACTTGTGAATAGGGCTCCTGTGTGGGGGCCAAAACTTCATGCTTTCAATTAGGGTCAGCATGTTGTTTTATTTGTCTTCACATCAGATGACAAGATTAAGTAAATTCTATAGGCATGCACTACAGTTGTAGAAGGGATCTGTGGTGTTTGGAGAAACAAATAAATTATTTAACGCTCAAAACTAGCAACAATGTTATACATCATAGTATGCATACATAAGGCATGCACATGTTACTGTGAAAATGGAAAATTGGACAGTATGTTCATCTGACAATCATGAATATAGACTGCATGTTTTCAAGCTGTTGGCATTGATGCAATTACACAACTTCAGAAATCAGTCTCATGAAATGTTTATTGTGTATTGCTAAATCGTGACCAATGCCTTCCAGTATTCTTGTTACTGAGATTGTTGCAGAAGCTTGCATGCTTTATTGGGATTGTATTTAGCTCAAGTTGGGTGCGTTGTATTAGCATTTCCACGTTCTTTCCCATTATTTATTAGACAGCCTGTAATGAGGGGTATGTTAGGGATGAGTGAGGGGCACTGCCTTTTCAGCCACCTGGAATCATTGAATTAACAGCCATAATTTAGCAGTTGTCAATAGTAGTTTAGTGAAACCAATTTTCTATGTTATCGGCATAATCGTCCTAATGTAGGCAGCCGGAAGAAAGTTACATTAGTTGTGTTCAAACTAAAATTTGTAATTTATTTTATGTGTTAGTTCTAATGGATACTTGATCAAAGCGCATACCGTCATGTACGCACTGCCCTATTAATGAATTGGCAAGTATACGCATTATGCCAGAGCGCTATTCAAGTATATTTTGTTACACATCTGTTATGCGGAAAATGCATATTCTTTCGTAAGGTTTCAGCTAAGTTCGCCAAAAACATTGAGGATGTTTTTGTTGTAACATGTCTGGTTTTCGTACATCCTACTCTTTTAAAACACAACGTTCCAGTTCATTCTAAATAGAGCTCCAAATTCTGCTTCGCTAACAGACACATCAGTAAATTGTTTTTTTTTTGTTTTTCTTGCTGCCTATACATGCTCTTCGTAGGGAGAGAGTGTGGGAGCCGTCTGGACTAGCCCATCATCAAGGCTGGCTCGTGGAAAATTTGACTGCTGGTGCACATCATCGGCGCATGGCTTCTGTACCACGTCACGTCTTCGTTAGTTTACACGGCTTTCGGGGTGCCCACCTCCGACTCCGTTGCTAACGACGAGTGTGAGTTCAAGCACAAGATAGACCGACGTATGATTTCGGGACACTAAGTATATCTGGTATTTTTCCTTCTTCCTCGATGCACGGGGACAAGGCGTTGAAGAAAGCAAGGTTCTTTTCTCTGCAAAGCTAAGTGAACTATGACAGGTGAATCTCCAGTCACCATCCAAGCCACGTGGTGCTAACCGCAACGAATTGTTCTCTAAGACGGAACGGGTTTCTGAAATTGGTTACAATGAATAACGGGGAGCGTCAGCAAATTTTGTGAAGCATGTCCCCAGCTGTTAAACTACAAGGGAATGCTGGCGTTTTCGTCCCAACGCTTTTCGAATGGGAGCGCGTTAAACATGTTTCAGTGGCATTGTGTTTACTGAAAGAAAAAAAAAGTACTGGAATTTTTTTGAACCCCTTCCCCTATTCCCTGGTCTCTGTTGGCAGCACTTCCCGGATTATTGGCGCATGGGGGAGGGCAACGGCTTAGAAAGAGAGTGCTCACTTTCTTGGGACAGAAAAGTGTACCGCTCTACATGATTAGTATCCGACGTTGATAGAGAAATCTTAAGAGCGTACCCTTTATAACGGCCCGGTGGCAGCGAAAAAAAGCACCCTTCCTCATCTTTGAGTCTTCATAGATTAGCCCGCTTCGAATAAATTGATCTTACTCTTAAAACTAAACGTAAGTTTACAGGCATCTTGTCTGCTCATAACGGCATAATGTCCTAATTTTTCTCACTGTTTTTATTCTTACTTTCTTAATTTCTGCCGGAAGTACTTTAACCGTCTCTTACTTAGTTCAATCGCAGGCGTGTTTAGCTTTCCATTAAGCCCAAGCCTTATTATAATGTGCACGCACTGAGCCTTTATCTGGAAAGCGCCAACACTGTCACCGCGCCGTTTTAAAAGCACATTTCTTCGCTTGTCAAGCTGGACGCGATTCGGCGTACATGTGGAGTGTCAGAGTTCACTAGACATCGAAGTTTCTTTATGTATCTCCGACACAGCGTGCGCAGCGACTTCTTAGCACTCTTAGTGAGCGAGCGGACCTATGAAATGGTGAACCCGATGCTAGCGATCCTCGTGGATGACGTCGTGTGCATACCTCCGTAGGCTTGTGCCAAAGGTACAGCTGAAGGAACATCAAAGGTACAGCTGAAGGGACATATGCGCATTCCATGCAGTGTCCTCAGAACATAACACCCTGCAGCCAATACACAATGTGCCCGCCGCAATGTGGCCGCCATCTCCCCGAATTCGGGGAAAGAACGACTTCGTGTCCTAGGCAATGAAAACCTAAGATCCCCGGCGCAGAGAGCGTGCCCCTGACTTCACGTGAAAACTATGTATATAAAGTCATGTGTAGCCATTACACTCCGTTTTATTACTTCAGGTGCAAACTCAAGGAAGTTAGCGAAGCTTCGTACAGTACTTGTTTGCGCACCAAGAAAAATTTCAATTATTTCGCTTCCAATGGTGTGTTTTTTTCTTCTTCTTTTTAGCGCACTGAATAAATTTTAGATTCTTTGTGCCTGAGATGTTCACAAATCCTATTATTTTTACAGTTGCCAATAGACTGTTCACGATCGCTAGGCATGGAAGTGTTTTCATATTGAGTTCTCCACAATTAGTTCTGCTAGTGTGTAGCTAAAGTCTGTCGCGGAAGCCACGTGTACATTGATAATACAGACGTTCGAGGCTCGCGGAGTTACCAATTTGAATCTCGAAACTTTTCATATATATCTTCCACAGCGTCGCACCCGATATGTGAATCCGTTTGGGACCTGCCGACATGGGTCATGTGCGCAGACTAGCTTGGCTTTGCTTCACGATCGCGGAGGCTCTCTATGTGTATAGTATGAGCTTACGGCCAAAGGCACCTTTTTGACAAAAAAGAAATCTCCATTTTTTTAAGTGCGAAGGCATTTTATAGTCGGGCTACGTCACGCATCGGGCGTTGCTTGCGCCACCGCTGTCCCTCTCCGCAGTCACTCCCTCACCATAGCAACCATAGCTCGCTCGCCCTAGCAACCGGGCATGACGTGCGAGAGTGCGCAGGAGAAGGTACGAAGTTGCAGCAACGATTTTCCTAAAATTAACTAAAGAACACTCTGGCGCTGCGATCGTCAGCGACCATGGGAGTGATGGGTGGTACACACATTTGCCTAGTCTTCGTACTTGCGGGCGGCAAATCGTACTTGCGGCTTCGTTTATTGCTATGCTTCGGTTTTGTTTTGAAAGAAAGATTGAACCCTTTTGAACTTCATGAGCCGATTTGGAAAGTAAGTCTTAAAAAATAAGATGGAGAAGCGCAACAGCTGAAACTTTGCTAAGACTTGTTTCGTAAGAAAACAGCTCCAACTTCCAAGCCACATGAACATACACGGAGCCAAAAGCAGGCCAGAAGTACGAATATTAAACAAATGTGTGTACTACCCATCATTCCTATGCTCGCTGAAGCGTCGTCCGTTTGAGCTCCCATAGACCCTAGTGCCAGAGTTCCCTCTAGTAAGTATTGTGCGAAACTCTATGAGTTGCAGGGCTTTGCTGCTCCTTCTCTCGCCGTTCGCTCTCTCTTCCCTGCACCCAATTCCCGTCTGCTCGCGCCTCACTCTCGAGCGTTCGCTGGCTGGGCGCCTGCGAAGAACTTCCAGAATGGTGCACTCGAGACTCCGCTGTGCAACGCCAAGAACAATCTTTCTTTTGTTCACCTCATAGTGTGTTGTAACCGTGCACGCTAGCTACTGGAGCAGGAAAGCATACTGCGTTTTTCACTAGATGACAACTCCACGAAAGGCGAATTGCGCTAGTACTTACATGATGTAAGACAAAAAACAGTATTCTTCTAACGCTGAATTCTCACGTACGAAACGCCGTTATGGACTCCACACAAATTCATTCGGATTTCCTCATGATTGCCCTAGGAATGTGGCGGAGGTTTTTTAACAAAATAGACATGGTGGTGCGATCTGTGGTAACCTATCAAAACTTGGGTTTAGTGGCTCAACATAAGGAAAGTAGTTTGGTGCATCTTGGCAATTTCTCAAAACAATCGCGCGTAAGGATGGCTTGCACGTGAGGTCATGGATGCGGCTTATGAAAGGAACTAAGAATCCACAAAAGCAGCTTGGATTAGAAATGCGTTGTAGCTATGTGAAGATGACATCTCTTCGCTTCAACAATGAAATAATGTGCATGTTATGTTCTGCCGACAATAATGTCACATTGAAAGTGTGGCATCTCCCCATAAAAGGGCTTGAGCATGCGCTCTAAGTGACATAAGTGCAAGCTATCCGTATGAGATGGCCTGTCACGCATATTACACAGTTGGTTGTGAGCGCTGTGTCTGATATGTGTTTCTTTAAAGGAAGCATGTGTGAATGTGTGCGGCGAGGCATTATGAAGCATCGCTAAAATATTTCAATTCTGATGTGATAATCGGTCAGCAAACCTATGCCACATCAATAGTGCTGATATTAAGTAATTTTGGAAAGCACGGTACACACAAAAAAAAACAAAAAAGTACGAACTAGACACAGACAGAAAACACGCTCGCTAGCAATAGGTTCACATTTTCTTAGTATACTGTTTCTAGTGAACCGTTTGCAAAATAGCTAGTGCGAATGCATGATCTTGCTAGCAGATAGGCTTGACCATAATCTAGACGGCAATTTTTTTTTGTTCGTTCGCCATTGACACTTCTGTTTTCATCTTTTCTTTTCTTTTTTTTTTGCACGAGGACGAAGAGACAACTAGGCTTCCCAATGCTTTAGTGTGACTACAAACGGCTTTCTGTTTCGTCCACACCTTCACTAGAATGTGGAGCGGTGAACGTGCATTTAGCTAAAAAAAGCAGTATGGGAAGGAGCAGGGCTGGCGCAAGCGGAGAGTATGAGGTAACAGGTGGTCCCCCCCCCTCCCCCTGTATCGCTTTTCTGGAACTCGCTAAACTATTTCTTCAAGCGAGAACATATGCTGCAATAAGCCCCGTTAGCTTCGATCGCGTTCCACCTCATATATGAAATGGCGTGTAGTGACACCTGTCTCTGTATACATTGTTATCGTAATGTCACAGACATCTTCCCTACGGTGGGAGCCGTAGAATGGCGGTAAACGTGACTTTTTTTATCTCGTTACAGCATGTCGGTTCAGAGGAGGACATGGATTCAATCGGTCCAGGCGTTTTTTTTTTTTTCATGCTCTCCCATGTTAGTCTTTTCTCAATCCACGGCACGGGAGCATCCAAAGGAACGCAAGGGTCAACATGCACTAATCTAAAATCAACGTTCACGCTCACGCAGAATTTCAACAAGCTGGATGCCCTAGATGGCGGGCATGGTGACTTGAATGCAAACTATGCATCGACAGTGTGGCGCCACCTAAAATCCCCAGTTTTTCCCCGTTCTTTCTTAAGTGTTTACAACCATGGAAGTCTCTTTGACGAACCTCATTTGATAACGTTTGTTTTCGGCAGCAGTATTCTTCCTAATGCTTTGCCAGCATAAGGTGAATCGAGTCCCCCGCTGACTAGCGGCGGGACACTTTGCGGTGGAGAACGGCGCTTCGCGTCTTCTGAAAGAGGCGGGGCTATTTTACTTAAATATACGTAGCTTTCTAAATCTTCCAAGTAGGGAAGAAAATGGCGGCAGACGTACACTGTGTGTAGAGAGGGCGGAAAGAAAAGGCAGTTTGTCGGTATTTAGATAAAAGGGAAAAATCTAGGAACCTTAGCCTCTGCCACACGCTAGCCAGCAAGCTTTTTTTTTTCAAACCTTTTTTTTCTTTATCCCGCTTTTTCTCTTTGTTTCGTGGGATCAACTTGAAGTGAGGTTTGACATTTCTCAGGTCTGCTTTGAAAAGCATTTGTGGCGCTCCTCTACCCTCACGAGAATGTGGAGGCGTACAACTGGAAGAGCATTCTGGGAACAAGCGTTCTGGTTTGAAAAGATTTACTAAGGATAGACTTTCAAACGTGTTTTTAAAGCGCACACATAAAATCGGGACCACTCTACGCTGAAGGGCGCTCACTATATTGCTGTAGTAAATGTACTGTATAGACTGTTTTGAGTAAGACCTCTGAGTGCCGCCGTGGTGGACTGTTAAGTCAACGAATAAATTCGTGAAGTATGGTATGCCGCAATGCAACAATTTTCAAGCACGTGTGCCGGCCGTAACACTCTCTGTTTAGTTGTTGCAACACACAAAACTCAACCACTCTGTAAAAGGGAACTGAATCCCGTCTATAAAATAGTCGATACGCTACCTAAACGCAGCACATACAGTAACTTTAAGGTGATTTTTTCCCCGCCACCTACTGGGAGAATAAAAGCTCTCCCCCTCACCACATAACTTTTGTTAGTTTATAAAGTTAAATTCTCTATGGTCCAGCAGCATTTCTGGGTGATGTGTATGTTATATCAGCACACCTCAACTATTCTATATCGAATTATGCATGCTGACATATCCACGCAATTTGAAGATTACAGTAGTTTCTGTAGTGTTTGGAGCACGATAAGTCAACACCATTTGCGAGCTTCGTATCGCACTGTGTCTAGCTTCATTAAAAACCGTTACGTTGAGAAAATAGATCGGGCGCTGTAGCTAGACAATGTGCAAAGCCAGCCGCAGAATTTGAGCAGTTTTACGCAAAAAAAAAAATGGATCAAAGTGGATCCATGTATTCAGGACATCGGCCAATTGCAACCACCATATAAAATCAGGACGACGCATAGATTGATGAAATGAAGTGCTCCGAAGGGGTCATCTTCTATATGGTCTCCGAAACTGAACTGGCTCCTTGGATTAGTAAGTGCATAGTATACAAATAAAACAGCTGAAGTTGGCTGTTTTCTGAAAGATGAGCTACAATAAGTAAAAATCCTAGTTGCTACGTTTCGCAAAAATCAAATATGTGTAATGTGCTGTGAGAAAAACAGTTGTAACTGTGGCAGATTTTGAAGAAAATGGTAAAATGGTCACAGCTGAGGCACAGTCAGCGTAAACCGTGTAACTAGCACCTATTCTAACCTGTCCATCCCGAAATAGCTATGGCTGAGTTTTTTTTTATTAGACATACTGCAAATGTACAGAGATAATGTTTTTAGATCAAGCTTTTATTGGCCGCGAGGGCCTCCCTTGAGAGGCCAGCGCTGCAATCGTTTTGGCGTCACAGATAGTATTCGTAGTTGTGGAATACGGCATGCAGCTTTGCTTTGGCGACACCACTTAGACCATCCCCCATGGTTGCAGTGGTTCTTAGTCGCAATTTTACGATACAAGTTAGACAAGGGAGAGGCACCGGGAGCACTGATTCATAATTTGCTCGCCCGTAATATCAGGTCTTAACGTTGTTTGAGGCACTGAGCTTCAAAACACAGAGAAGCACGCATGGTGCCCACAGCAAAAGCGCAGGAAATGCACAGTTCTAGCGCACAAAGTCAACCCGGTATTCTATGAGAGACGTCATCACGTAGGAAGCGCCACGGCATGTCCTCGAGGCCAATATAAGTTAACTATGCAGAACAGGACAACAGCTGACCCATCAGTTGTAAAGGTATCAAAAAATGTCTGTTCGTGCCACCAGAGTGAGGCCGTTGCCGGCTTGAATCCGAATCCACCGTACAGCGGGCCGCACGATGTAATCCCATTTTTGTCATGTAAAACCAGAGAAATTGTCCAGTTTTTTTTTTCAGTGGTAAACACTATACAACAGGTGCGTTCAAAAGCAAGAGACGAAACGCTACAGAACGATAAGATACAGCATCGAGTTTTGATACACGGACCTTGCGCAAGGACTGCGTTAGGCCGACATTTCACGAAGATGCGAGTCGAGGGACTCACGCCGTGAACCATTGTGCGGCGCAGTTACTCGTCAGCCATTATGGAGCAGTGATAATGGTGCTTGGCCTCTACTTGAAGGTCGCGGGTTCGATCGCCGCCACGGCGGTCGCATTTTAATGGAGGAGAATATTCAGAAGCCATTGCGATTACAGTGCACATTAAAGAACGCCAGAATGTGCAAATTGATAGAGTCCAGCCAACGTGTCTGTCGTAATTATATCGTGGTTTTCACAAGTTAAACATCAAACGTTATAGTTAATTTCGGCACCTTGTTTCTGGGTGTGCCGACCTGAAGAGGCCAGCCCTCATGGCTCGCGCCATCGTTACAAAAAAATAAAAAAAAACTCGTAGCAAGAGTTAACGTACGTGGCAGTGTCTGAGTGAGCAGCGTGGCAATAACAGTGCCGATAGAAGTGGCCATCGAGAAAATAACATCTTCATTACCTCTTTGAGCAAGAAATCTAAAATCAAAGGCAAAGAAAAGCCAGCATATATGCTTGAAAGCACCATTTACCTTAGAATAGTTCAAATGCGTTGCCACTAAGATCGATAATTAACCGCCGGCTGACGTTATTGCTTTGAAAACCTGTTACAGTTCGTGAACTGACAGAGCATGGGCGATTGCAATAAATGAAAAACCTCACCTCAGACGGGGAGGGAAGAGCTGATCCATATAGTCCCAGTCGAAGTCTCGTCTTGGACCACGGTTCATGTTCGGGAAGCGGTGACACACCGGCGGAGAAAACCTCTGTCAAATACTACGTCGCGTATTCGCAGGTTCGTTCGGGACTGACACCTCCGACGCCATTGCTAACGACGAATGTGAGTTCACGCACAAGATTAACTGACCTAGGACTTCGGGACACTGCGGTATATCTGGTGTCTTTCTCCCTTCTTCGATGAGTGGGGCATAACGCTAAAGAGAGAAAGGTTCTTTTCTCTGCAGAGCGAGGTGAACTATGAAAGGTGAATCTGCAGTGGCTATCCAAGGCACGAGGTGCTAACCGCAACGAATTGATCTCCATGACGAAACAGGCTTCCTACACCGGTTACAATAGATAAGCGGGCGCGTGTCAGAATGCTGTAGAGTGTAATGCGATAAAGGAATGCTCCCTTGGTCGTCTTCATGGGTGGCCGGCCGTTAAACGTGTCTGAAAGGCATCGTGGTAATTCAAAGGGGAAAATCTACTGAAGATTTCCTGCGCTCGTCCCCCCCCCCCCTCCCCTTTCCCGGACCCCATAGACAGCACTGCACAGCTGCTTCCCTCGTGGTTTTGCACGGAAGGGTACAGAAAGGAAGCAGTTTCTCTTCAGCAGTTGTAGTGTGCACCACTTTTGAGGTTTATTATTGGCAAAGGATCTATCGATGCCATCACCAGTAAACGTTCCTTCATAATGGCTCGATGACGTGCTGGAGAGAAAAAAAAAAACTTCTGTTCTTTTTTTTAGTCGGCCTAATGCCCTGTTCTCATGAAATAAAAAACTCTTGCTATATATTTAAAAAATGTAAGATCAGGGTTAGTTTATTGGCACTCAAGGCGTTCTGCGCTTATTTTTCGCACTATCTTTGTCATTTCTGTCTAAAATTTTTTTTTGCCACGGATACTGTTATCATTCCTTATTTTTTTCCCAGGCGTGTTTTTTTATTTCGTAGTTCTCCCTAAAACCCAAGGCCTGATGTATGCTCAGGCCCAAAGGTGCAGCAGGGCGCACATCTCCACATTCCATGCAGCGTCCGCACATGGTAGTGTAGCCCGGTCAATACAGATACAAGCGCCTATTGTGCGGGCTCTGCCAACACGCAGCCTTGGTACGGTTGGGGGGGGGGAGCCTTTTGTTTGCCTTGCAGTGCACAAAACAGGTTTCTCGACAAAAAGACGTCCCGTTTCTTCCAGAGCAATATGCACAGTCTAGCGTTCCGTGATAACCTGTCAGCAGATCTGAGCCACAGAGCAGGTGCTCGCACCTTAGGAAACACAAACTGCACACAGAACACCCACGCTCGTGCGCCTCGGTCAATTCGATTTTGGTCGTTTCAGTCAAATTTTGATGGAGGTGAAATGATAAAGGCCCGTATACTGTGCGATGTCAGTGTACGTCGAAGAACACAAGATGATCCGAATTTCCGGAGATTTGCGCCACCGCATTTCTCATAAAGTCATATGATGATTTTGTGACGTAAAACCCGGCATAATAATATGTTATGGTACACTACAATCATTACACGTGCTTGCTAGATTGAAAATTTCTCAGCGGAATTTTACTGTCCTCTGGACATGATTTCAAGGGGTACTGACACACAATTAAAGTATTTTAGACTGTTGCTCGAAACAGAAACACGCGTTCTGAGAACCTTATAATGAGTATACTGCGGTGCCCAGGTGGCATTCAAAACGCCGCAAATGAAAAGGGTGAACTGTCGGATTACCGTAATTTAAAACAGGTGTAGAAAAGAGCGTCCCCGAAAAAACCGGACCCTGTGGCATGGCTGTCTAGATGCAAAGATCGCCAGGTGAAAATTAACTGCGAGAGGAATAAACATGCTGTCTTCATTCGACACTTCGCGAACTTTCAAAGTGCGCTGGAAAACAAAGGAAGTTAAAATAAAATCGTGCGTCCAACAGCCCTCAGCGAGGTAGAAGTTTCTGTCCATAAACCAGCTGCTGCTCTCTGATAATAACTTTATTCACGTTACGCTGGCGAATACAAGTAGTCTTCTTTAGTGATTCGGGGCCAGTACCGCACCACAGGAAGCGCTCTGGACGGTCGCCCACAGCGATAGTTTGAGGTGCAGAATTAACAAGGTCCCCGAGGCTGACCGGACTCCGTGGGTGATCTTGCTCCGCTTCTGGCTAGTGCAGCGCTTGAGGCTGTGCTCGCTGCCTATGTGGAATTTCTCTTTTTTTTTGGCTGTTGGAGTTTCTGACGGCAACTGTGACAATAGTAGCGGATTTGTTCTCTCGAGAAAAGTGCAGTCTCTTTCATTTTCTGCCCCACTTTTGCCATAATAATTGCAGAATTACCTGCAGGATGGTTGGGGTGAATGTTTAAGTGGTAGTCCGTGGCTTGAGAACATCTCCGTACTCAAAAGGGCTTTGTATTCATTACGTTTAGCACAACGCCAGCAGATACCCAAGGCAGTACGTTTTTGTCTTTGCATGACCACCCAGGCACAGATTCTTGCCTCCTTTACTCGATTTAATGCATTATCTCCATTGCGCAAACAAATACCGGTCACTGAACCACACGGCAAGCATCGACTGAGCTCCCGAAAGCGTCCACCTGACTGCAGAGTGCTGGAGTGACCAAGCAGCTGCCTTCAGATGGAACGTATGGGCGCTGACCCCCTTTGTGTCTTTTTCAGGCATGTGCATAGCTGGATGACATGTATTTGACATGCGCATTGTATGTGATATTGTATATAAAATTACACTTGTACAGATTGGTAGGGAAAGTTGGTATTTCATTATGGCGCTTCGTCTAGAATCATTCCGTAAACCGCTTTCTTTGCTGACATGTTTTTTTTTTAATCAGATATAAAGAATTGGTGACTGGAAGGTGCAACGTTCGACAGTGCACGGTGTTAAAGGGACCTCGAAAGGCTCTTTCAAGAAGTAACAACGGAATGAAATCACTGGAAAAGTTTATTGCCTCACGAATTCTACACCGGAAAAAAATTTAAGAATCCGTCCAGTGCGAGTAGAGTTACAGTGGTTTGTCGCATGCTGCAACTGCATTCTCTCTTCTCTCGTCCCGACGAAAGCGCTGGAAGCTAAGCGGGGAGGGCCACAGAAAAACGTCACACGCGCCTCGTGGCCTTGAGCGCTTTTTTTCTTTTTTTTTGAAATGCGCCGCTGTGTCGGAGTGATCAAGTGCGCACGAGTGGACAAGTCACGGCCTCCCGTGGTGATCTCTGTAACGAGCGAGCGCGCCATGTTCAAATCAGCCAATGGCTGCTAAATGGGTAATTAATTCGTGATTTTTGGGCATATTCCATCATTTGACGAGAAAAGACAAAGCAATATTTAGCTGACTTTGATAATTTATTGTGAATTCCACGCAGCGATCTGTGCTATAATATTTGGCTCGCGGGTTGTCGGGAGCTTCTACAACCGAAAGTCAGCGTTTTCTTACCATGCTCAAAAACTGCTGCAGAGCTTTTTTAAGATGACGTTTTTTTGTTTTTTCACAACGTGAATGGGGATATTTTTCCGTGCACATTCATGCAGGGCACTAAATTTCCGGGGACATTTTTTTTCGGAACCGTAGAACTTGGTCAAACGTCACCCTAAAGCCTCTAGATTTCTCCCTTTTACCTAGGTACCAGCTACTGCCTTTTCTCCGGCTGTCTTTGAGGGGTGACTGGCATGTGCAAATGTTTTCTTTCTAACTTGAAAGACATACAAAGCCACGTATGTCTAAGCACATTAGCCACTCATATTTCAGCAGACGTGACGGGCATTTCTCCTCCGGTCAGTGCACTCACGTTAGTGAGCGATCTAGTTTCACTGGGTGCTGACCAATCGTTAAGAAGAACGCGGCTGCCGAAAACGAGTGCTAGCCAATGAGATTAGTCAATGGTGCTTGAATGATTGTGGATACTTAAGAAGCATAAGGAAAATATATCTACGAACTTTAGTCATCCCCGCTATAGTACACGGCGCGGCCGTCTGCTCTCTTCATTCTCTTCTATAGCTAGGCCTGAAACGAAGCCTTTGTCCAGCGAAAGCGGTACCCGATCTTTCACTTTGTCGAGAAGTCATGGCGGGAGAAGCTTTGCTCAGTATTCTTTTCAACGCATTGTGAACAAATATTGGAAAGCTGACGAAAACGTCATAACGGCGCTTTTCCTAGTCTGAACGGCACGTCAAGGAGAGTTCGCCGAAGTCAAAATTGGTAGCCCCTGACGCCGAAATTATCCGCCGCATGCTGGTAGGCTGTTTCGGTGGCCTTACTTCGTGCTTCTATTGGGGGAAACATTTGCATGTTTATGGCACTAGGTGCTGCAATGTCCACACATGTAGTCGTGTTTACACCGGCGAAAATCATTGCGCGTGCTTCCTAAAGGTCGTTGAGCATGCGCAGACTACCTGCCCAGAAAAACCATTCTACTCTGTAGATGCGACTGTTTCAACGAGCTCAGTTGATTTTCCGTATATGTGAACAGTTGGCTGTGTTTTTATAAATTGGCAGCGTGTGGTGTTTGCACGTGGCCCATGACGTCACAATCACTGAAGCACATGCAGGTTTCACATGTTCCTGTAATCTTCTTCTTTTCCCCCAACCATCCTTTTGTTGCACTCTCCTCCTTCGACAACAGCGCTTACAAGGTCAATCTAAATAGGTCGCGAAAGTCAGAACGTACAGTGGTCTCAAATTCATTGCGGCAGACATCAATCACCACGTGACAATTGAAGCGCAACTAAAGGGGAAGGGAGGGGGGCAGAGAGCAAAAACAAAAAATAATAATTTTCAATCAGCATAATTTCATTTGTTGCTATAAAGTTGTAACTTACATCAAGAAATCTTTGGTCCTTGGTATATTGTTGAGCGCCTTTTTTTGTCAAGTTTCATAAGCAGCGGGCACATCCAGGCAGTCTGGCAACAGGGGTTAACGGATTTTAGGGCGTATCGAGGAAATATGATATCGGTGCTTGTGAAGGTGTACTCTTTGGTTCAGAGCATTACCAGGTCTACGAGGCATCGCTCACTTTTCCGTGGTGGTTTTGTGCGTACGTACAGAAGTTTACTTATTTTTTATGTGTATTTTATAGATCAACTAGCTCACAAAATGTGTAGATGGCCGCTTCTGTGACGGCCGACTGCTTTCGCTGGAGCACGGCTGGCGCGTACTCGCCTTTGGTGACTGTAAATGCGACAGGCTAAGCAACAAGACGCTGTACTCTACGGCTGCCAAAGCTATATTTTCAAAACTGCTGTCTCACTGCAGTAGTTTTGAACGATACGGCAACGCGACTTTTCGAACTATTATGCTATTGTGCTCGTGAACAGTTATCTCACAATTGCCTCTGCGAAGTTTCTTGTGCATACTGCAAGTACGTCATGTGGCTAACAAATAAACTTTGCTTCCTCGATCTTTGTTATTTTTGTTTTTTTTCTCTCTCGCATGCAATTAGTGAGACACAATAAGAGCAATATAATCCCGCAATAATAAAAGCACGTAGCAGGCCAACAATTGAGAAAAATGACAATTTCGTGCCATGTAGGAAAAATGCGCAATGTCGCTACCACTTGTGGTCTGGACGTCATATTTTACTTTTTTTTCTTTGCTGTTAGTTGTCCCCTCCTCACGTAGATGGCGACGATGGAAGCGAGCCGCCGACTACTGAATCCACTGGCTTCTAAGGAAGTTACGCTACCAGTTTACATGTATCTTGGCGCGATTCCCCAGCCGGAATCATTGCACGCTACCTGTGGTGTTCATAGTGATTTAAAGAGCCGTAACGAGAGCTGAGCGGGTCGAGGGACGCCAGCCACAGCTGGCGTTAGACAGTAATAGTTCACCGTAAGTGTGATATTTGAGTTGATGGAATAGCGTTACCATGCCACAAACGTTCGTTGCAGACAGCATCTCATAGTTTAATGAGATAGCGTTTGCGTGCCCTGATAGCTGGGATGGTGGTGCACCTGTGGGATGGTGAATAGGTTAAAGAACAGTTAAAAGGAAAAGAAAACGTGAATGCTTGCCTGTGCCACCACGCGAAGCAATTTTAGCTTTTTTTCAGTAATAGAAAAAATAAATAGGCATCAACCACGCACGAAACGCGAAAGAATTTGTGTTGCTGATATGCTTACATCGGTCTTCTGGTTAAGCCTAGAGACATTCGGAATGAGAAGTTATCTCAAAGCTGACTTACCCGTAATACTCACTCACCGAAGCTAACTGAAGGTAAGCGAAGACACATTAAACAGCCGTTTATACTGAAGGAAGTGGATCTGTCAACAACTACGCCTACATCTCTTCAAAGCGGGCGTCCGCAAGCGCCGCCATTTTTTGCCTACACAACGTACATCATGCTAATGCGCTCAAATTAAATCTGAAAAATACCGTGTGTATGATGAGCGGTACGGGTGACGCATACGTTACGGCACCTGCGCACTTCGATGGCGAAATCACGGCAAACCTGCTATCCAGCTAAGCCCAATTAAATATAACTGTATTATACCTGTCTATTTTTGGCTTGCGCGCTATGGGTGTGTGGGGCGTCATTAAATGTCCCCTTCTCTAGTTTACGACGCAGCCGCTAGGTGCAAAACTGTGTGTAAAACGTCAACTCATTATTTTGCTATATATTTCACCTGGAACAAAAATTGCGTCTATCAGTTTATAAAGGCCCCGAAATTTTCAAATTGGTTGAAGATTTTGGCAACAAAAAAAATGTTCAGTATTCCATAAAAGTAGTACCGACAATAAATTTTGAAAGCGAGAAAACTTGTGGGATAGATAGATGAAGAGACAAAGATATCATCTGCTAAAAATTATATAGACTAGAACATATTTAAAATTTCAAAGAACGCTCGAACCTCACCCTGTGCCACGAGCTCCTGTAAGCTTCACAGATCCTCACGAGGAAATTGAGAAGGAGTGATCTTGCACGGCATAACGAAGGCTGCTTTACGAATAAACGTACTCCTCAGCCACGTTTAGTGTACAGTTTCAAAGACGATATTCCTAAATTTATGGTCTGTCTAATTATGGTCTGCCTGTTTTAAATACGAATGCATTCCTTAGTCGGACTATGTCAGGCGTACGTCGGGATCTGTCCACCGCCCTTTCTTATAGCAATAGCTGCGCGCGCGTGTGTCCCTACTGACGAAGCTTCCACCAAGTTACGCTTCAGCGTCGGAAGCTGTTAGCAACAGCTGTGGACGCGCGCGCCTATCCTCGCCCCCAGCAGCGGAGCCCTAATCTTCTAGACTTGAATGTAACTTGCCTTCGTTTCAATGCAGGGCGTTTGAAATGCGTTTGTAGCGTTTGTTCTTCCGGCATTTGTGTAGCGTTTTTTTTAACCATGCACACTAGCTACAAGAGCTACAAAAGCAAGCCGCGTTTCTGGCGACAAAAAAAAAAAAACGCCCCGTGTGGCGAAAGGAACTATAAGCTGCGCGGTGTAAGAGAAACAAATCACAGCATATTATCCGCCACCACACAAGCAGCTGGTCATGTCTCAAGAAACAGATTGGCGAAAATTGCAAACCAGAACCTTTTCAAATCCAGTACACCTGAACCGAGTAAATTGCAGACAATACCCACGAACAAGCTGTACCCTCTTTAAGCACGAACGCGCAGATATGGCACAAATTCTATGGCAATGCCCACAGGTCACAGTCATATACCGAGAAGACAATATAAAACCGGGCCTTCTCGAAGAGCGTTGGCTAAGTGCGCTGACTAGCACAGATCTGCACGACCAACTGTGGGCAATCCAGCGGGCACGGACAGCACTGGAAAGGCTACGCCTCACCGCACAAAACGTCGCGGTGGCCTGAGCCCGGGCCGGTAACTATACAGGGTTTTTCTTTTTATATTTTTCTTTCAATAAAGTATTTCCAGTCCGTTTGTCCTTATCAATGGAGTGCATGATCATGGATGCGGCAAAACATCCGTCAGTCCATCTGCGCTGTCGTCCGTCCATCTGTCCACTCATCCGTTCGTGCGTCCATCCGTCCGTGCATGTGTCTGTTTCTAAATCTGTGCGTCCGTTCATCTAGTGAACATTTCAAGTACCGCCACCTCGCATCTTTCCATCATATAATAATCATATAGAAGTACCGCCATCCAGTAGACATTCCAAGAAATAAACAAAATCTGGCTCAGCCGGACTAATAGAGCGTCACGCGCGCACATTCTTACGGCCTGTGCTTCCTTTCTAGTTCGCACGTTTCGCCGCCTCTAGTTCATGGAACTGCGGCCCAACACTCGCTGAACCAGGCTAAAACCAAGGAGGTTACGCCCAGACCGAGCAAGACTTTTTTTTGCACCAGTATTTTCAATTTCGCAAACAGATTGACCTCGAGGACAAACGGTGGCGCCACCTATGTCATGACGTCGCTCATAAGATACCGGGTTGTGTTGTCTTCTAGGATATCGCGTTTCCTGCACTTTTGCTGTGGGCACTGTGCGTTCTTGTCTTTCTTTTCAAGCTCAGTGCTTTAGAAGCGGTAAGACCTGATAATACGGACAATCAAACTACGAATCGGTGCCTCTGTGGTGCAATTATATACAAATTCCGAATCCGGACGGAGGCGGTCTGTCGGTGACGTCAAAAAATGGGCGGTCCGCAGCGGTCGCGAGGACGAAGGGAAGTGAACAGCCAATGAGCGAAATGAAGCTTCGCGTCATCATTTTGACGTGGACTTGGGGACCGTATAGCAAAGTAAAAAGTGTTTGTAACGTGTTGAAAAATGTTTAACTACTATTGATCATTATTAAATTGTGTTGGCACAAGTTTTCAAACGTTTATCAAGAAATACGGCACAATATAAACGTATTTTTTTCGTTATTGTTCTGAAATAACGCTAAATTTAGCGGGACGGTACGTGGTGGCGCTAAGTACAACCCCGTTTCAAGCAGTTACTGTTTTCATAATTCCCCCACTATACAAACCTAAACGGCGCAACTTTCGAAGTTGTTGGCTCAGTCGAGCGCAATCGTGGCGGAGGTCAACTGTACCAGTAGTCAACAGCAGCAGCGGCTCATCGGCGTTATCCGAGGCTCAGCGCGCGCTGGTGCTCGCCTTTATGGACGAACATCCCCAGCTCGTGGCGAATGCCATCGAGCTGCGGCACGGCGTCACCATCACCGACCGGTGGCGGCTGTGGCAAGAGCTCAGCGACGCGCTGAACCATGAAGTGCCTGCGCAGGAATGGCAGGCTTGGTGGCGCAGGCCGGTGCACGAGGCCCGCCGTGACACCGCCGCCATCAGAGACGCACAAACGTGAGTGACCGTCGAATGGCACTGGCAATTTGTTCTGTGACATTAGTGTATATTTTCAGGGGCACTGGAGGGGGTTGGCTGCCTGGCTTCCGCGGCCGGGTTCTACAGTTGACTGGGATGACACGCTTCAGTGGCGTTTTTGGTCTCACCTATCAACAGGTAAGCACTCTGCCGCCGCAGTATCACGGGTTCCTGAGCGGTACCATGACAGAGTTTGATATCTGAAGGGGTGCCTTTAGCGGAACCTTGTTAAACGAGAATAAAGCGCACGAGAAAGTAATCAAAAGTGGGTAGGTTTAACTAAAATCTGTCTGCAGCCCTTGCAGTACAAGGGGTATTAATTTATCATAAAACACGCAATGACTGCGGGCAAGTGCATGCACTAAAATGGTAATACATGACATCAATGACCACTGAATAGCTGCAGAACATTTCCGCAGATGTTTAGTACTTAAGGTTGCAAAATAGCCAGAGTAACGAATACCCACTTTCTGAAAGATCATGCTTACTACACTTTCCAGCAGGCGAATGTTCCCACTGCTGCAGTGGAAATGGATGTGGAGGCCACTGAAGCGGCTGAAGATGGCAGTGACACAGTAACACGCAAGCATCTGAGAACTTAGTGCTTTATTGAGTGCAGGACTGGAACCTTGAGCAGGGCGACAAGGTGCTCAAGGTGAGTAGACCCTTTGTTTACATTTTACATAAGGGGCATAAGCATTCTCTATGTTCTATTATGATGACTGAAACCAACTTGGGCTGTAAACAAGAACCATGCATTGTATTGAGGGTATGGTATCGGGTATCTGCAATGATAAACTGCCGGGCAAAAGGTTGGTTAGCCCTGGGGCTCTTTCATGGTGAGAGATGCATTTGAGGACATTAATAAAGAGCAGTTTCAACAAATGTTTGTAGGTCCGCACGAGGAGGGCATAGCTTGTACACAAAGCTTCCCAATTTCAAAGGATGCCATCAGGCCAGTTGATCTTCAACTGAGGGGAAATTGTTGTGCCCGTTGCAATTCTTGGCAGCAGGAGCAGCTTCCAACCACGAGATGGTTAAGGGTTTACCGGCAGCTCACTTAAACATTTACACCATGACGATTCATCGCAGGTGCTGTGGGAGATGAAAAATCAACCACCCGCATCGCTTCTGCAGCACGGCGTGTGGCAGCGGCACAGGAGAAGGCGGCAGCGGTGCAGGAGGGCACTGGCCATGGCTGAGGGCTTTCTGCGAAAAAGGGATACGTAGTTTAGTTTAATTTTTCGTCATGTGTTCAATGTTTTTTCTTGTCATCATTCATTAATGATTTGTCGGTTTTAATGTGTTTAGGCGCTGCTGTTCATGTTGAATTTTATACGCTTCGGGAGACATATACATAGTTTAGTTTGTTTTTCGCCATGTTTTCAACTTTTTATCATTCATAATTGGTTTAGTGTTTTTGATATGTTTACGTGTTGCTGTTCATGTTCTATTTTATTCGTTTTTTGTTTGAATTTAGTACATATTACTAGATTTAGGTTAGCATTTACTTTGTACAAGGAGTGCAGCATTTTTTATGTTCGATATATGCATTTCTCAATGTATGTTCAAGCTGTTTTAGTGGCAGTGTTTTTTACCCACATTTCAAAGGTGTCTAGTCATTCACACGGAGACCACGAGTGTATAGTTGACATTTTCTGTTAATTTTTCTGTGATATTTGTATTGTCCCACTGTGTTTTATAGCTCACTGTGATTTTTATTCAGCATTACCACATAGTGTAGTATTGTGATATCTTTTTGCATCACACTGTTTTGCAGTTCACTGTGATATTTTCATTTCAGCACAATGAGGCTAAGATGCAACAACTACATTCTGAATCTTGTTTGGGAGTGCTAAGCTAGTAAGTGGTCATATCGCACAGTTTCACAAAGGAAAATGGTCATCACAGCAACATGCCAGCGATTGATTTTATCCAGTTTTCATTGTAAACGACTCTTTGCGGGAATAAATTTCGAACGTGGTATGGTTTGGGAGCCGCGAGATGGCTGAGCGAATTATTCATGCTGTATGTTATCAAAACAACTCGCCTGTTGTTTGCCGTCTTGATTTGCGTATTTTTTAGCATTGCAGCATGACTGCAGTCGTGAATTCAAATTAAATGTTATTTTAACATTCACACAATGTTTAAGACAATGAGCAAAAAACAGCACAACTTGACGAGCACAATTGCTCGTCAAGCCTGGCATGCACAATTGAATGCTTGTAGTCAGTCACTATGAGAAGATATGGACTTATGTATTATGTGTTCATACAACATGTTACTAATGGAATCTCGATTTTTATGCGTTCTGGTGAAAAGAATTTTGAGACGTTGCTGCATTGTTCGCACAATTTTGTGATAGCAACATTCAGCACAGAGTGCCGCTCATATATGCTTGCTCCAATCTAGTCTGTTGTGACTGTGATCGCTAATATAGAAAAGGGTGTTTCTGTTGCATATTTCATGTGCCATTTAAAGAAAATGCAGCATTTTGACATCGCCACTTTGCTTCATATTGAAGCACAGGTAAGTACTTTGTGTGTTCAAATGTGGCAAACACAGCCCTTTCATGTCTAGATGCACTAGAATGAGTGTAAATAAATTATGTGTGGGATATGAAAACATGAAAACTCACCGTTCCTGTGTACTTCAAAAAAGGTCCAAGACAGCGCTGCTGCCGTCTCTGAGCAGCACGTTGCGTGGTGCGAGCATATGGCTCCCCCTTGGCTCTCCATCGTCATCCTCAGCTGGTGGCATGTCCACGACATACTCGTCCAAGGTCCAGTCGCCTGCATGCAACGCAATGTTGTGGAGAGCAAAGCAAGCATAGATGATTTGAGCTGCCCGATCGGGGTTGTAGAGCATCGTTCGAAAGTGGTGCAAGCAGCGGAACTTGCTTTTCAACACGGCGATACACCTTTACACAACATTGTGCATGGATGCGTGCTCCTTGTTGTATCGGCCTTTTGAAGTGTTGCACGGTTGACTGCCAAGGACTGGAATTAGGAGCCATGGCTTGAGGGGATAGCCTGGGTCTCCTGCAATGTAAGCATAAAAGCTGAGTGCTCTGCCCAGATAGTACACATTAATACTTACCAAGCAGATATTCGCCAGGCTGCAGATGTGCAGCTAGGCGTGCACGCAGTGGGTTGTGTTCCCACACCCAAGAGTCGTGGCACGAATCCGGGAATCATGGGTCTATGACAATTATGCGCAGCCATGCTTTGCACATCTGCGATGAGGAGCGATATAAAATAGTACTGCATTTATACTCAGAATAAATCCCTTTTTTCTACCCATATGCAGGAAACAATGCGTACTAGTACAGTCATTGGTACAAGGAGCTTCACTTAGAAGGAAACACAGGGTGTAGCACACTGAGGAGGGGGGAGGGTGGGGGCAACGACCCCATCTCTGCTGTACACATGGCTACGACTTCCACTGAATGATCGATAAGTGAAAAGCTACGCGTTGCTCTTGGGAAAGAACACTCGTAAATACCAAAGCCAGCTCGTGCAATTGTGATTGTAAGCACTTTCGTGTTGGAAATACTTCCCTGTCGTGTATATACTTCTGCTACGTCTGCTGCCCATATTACCGATTACCTCTAAAATGCAAAATTCAATTGCGTATGCATGCCAGTGCAAAAACAGCAACTGGCTCACGCACAAAACACTTGCCACTTATTATTACCGAGGCCTTGCGAGCCACCATCTAGCTCGCACCCAATTCCCTGCAGGTTCTTTTTCATTCGTTGCATTATTACTTTTTCCAGCTTTGGCGTCACAACTGAACAATTGCTCCGAAGGGCGAGTAATAAACGATCCTAACGGTACTTACGATCATGAGGTTCAGGACATAATAGCCCCTTCTGGACATGAAGCTCGCCGTGTCGGCCAGTCAGAATCCCTCTGGCTTGCGAATGGTGACCAACGTGCCATCGGCACACGCCAGCACCCCTGGGATGCAACCGCGTAGCACAAACTCCACCTTTGCCTCATCCTTAGCAGCTGTTGTCAGTAGGAAGACCGCCACCCTTTTTCTAGCAGCCACGGTAATGATCGCCTCCGTCACCTCGTGGATGGTGTTGCTCACCGCCGGCTGAGACATGCCGATGTGTTCCTCGCGACCAATGCTCTTCTGGAAGCTACCGGTGGTGAAAAATCGCAACGCGCACAACACCTTTCTTTCTGTGGAAAGGCCACTGGCACCCGATGATAGGGTCAAGTTCGTCGCACAAGCTACGCACTGTTCGTTTGAACAGACGAAAACATTGCCGGAACTCTTCTTCGCTGAACTCTTCAAATGCATCTTTTACCTCGCGTCGTCGCCTCTGCTCGGTTAAAGCTACCGCACAGGCAAGGCGAAGTACCGTGTCAGTGGGAAACGCCATGTTGTCTAAGTGCCTTGGTGCCGAAAAGTCGCGCATTTTTCCCATTTCAATCCAATCCAGGCCACCTTGCAGCCATTTCAATCCATCCGGTTGCTTTCGGACGGTCTCTCCGACCGTTCCTTCGCCTTTCTCCGAAAACCGAAAAAAAAGAGTCACGTGACACCCCAGCCACGTCACTCATAACGTCACAGCATTCGTCACAGCATTCGTCACAGTTTGTATGGGCCAATCGCGTGCGACTCAATGGAAGAGACCGCCTTTGTCCGGATTTGGAACTTTTACACAATTGCGCCACTGATGGCACTCTCACGCTTACTTTGCATCGTAAAATCGCGACTAAGAACCGCTGCAGCCATGGGGGGCGATGCAAGCAAGGCAAGCGCACGCATCCTATCTGTGACGTCAAAACGATCGCAGCGCTGGCCTCTCCAGTGGAGGCCCTCGCGGCCAATAGGGCTAATGGTTTGTTCTTCTGTTACTAGTTTTTTTTGTAAGCATCAGATTCAAGGCGAATTTTATTCAGATTAAGTCATCGATTCACGTCTCTGTAGGTTATTTATTCAGAAACAATTATCTTTTTATTTATTATCAATGTGCGTAGGTTTACTCCTCGATTCAAATGAGTGCGCTTGTGCCGCCCCTCTGGTCCGGCTGTGCGGGTGGCTACGCACTACTATGACGCACTACTACTACTACTACTACTACTACTACTACTACTACTACTACTATACTACTACTACTACTACTACTGCTACTACTACTACTACTACTACTACTACTACTACTACTACTACTACTACTACATACATCGTGGTCGCACGACCCATGGCTTAAGGAGCTTCGCCCCTAAAAAAAAAGAAGCATTATTCGCCGAACGCTTTGTTCTCACGTGCAAAACGCCGTTATGGACGCTAGGCAATGCATTCGCATTTCCTCACGAATTCCTTCAAAAAGGGAGGATTATTTTTTTCTTTCTGGTTGTCTACCTGTCACCTGATTCAGCCACCCGGCCAAAAGGTAAGCTCTTGCTAAGCTTCCAGCCATCTTGAATCGGCGGCTACGTTCACACTTCCAAACTCAGTCGCTGAAAGAGCAAATATGGCGCATATCCGGGTCGCAAGATCAATTCTTAAGTATTGGGTGGTATGTTGTTTTACTATTGGTTGAACGGCAGCGTTGAAAATGCGACGCAATGCACGAAAAAGCCCTCTGTGGATGTTATGGCTGCCCCCTGGCAATGGTCCTGAGTCTCTGCACAAACTCATGTTTGCGGATGCCACTGCCAAATAATAATAATAATAATAATAATAATAATAATAATAATAATAATAATAATAATAATAATAATAATAATAATAATAATAATAATAATAATAATAATAATAATAATAATAATAATAATGATAATGATAATAATAATAATAATAATAATAATAACAATAATGTTGGTATTTACGTCCTAAAATCGCCATATGATTATGAGAGACGCCGTAGTGTAGGGCTCCAGGAATATGGTGTTCTTTACCGTGCACCTTAAACTAAGCCCAACCATTGTCACCTTCATCGAAAATACGGTTCCCAGGATTCGATGCAGGGACCTTCGGGCGAGCAGTGAAGTGCATTATTCACCGATGGCGACCATATCTCACACGGATGACATCAGGACTCATGTAGTACGGCCGGCGGAAAACTGTCGTCTTTCGATAATATTTGCAGCGAAGCAGCACATACATGGCCGATTTCAGGAACTTGCTCCTTTTGTTTGGGGAGGGGGGGGGGTTATCACGTTGTTGTGCCTTACTGGCTCCATACTGGCTCCACGCAGCGGGCGAGGACCACGATGGCTGCGCGTTGTTATGGGCAGCGTCCAATCGAGTTTTACAGTCTAAGATAGCGGACGGTATCATGCTTGTGGGCTGGCACTAAGGCGTGTGGCGTGGCTCTTCAAAAAAAAAAAACATTATATATATATCCCGTGTATATACAATGACACCACAACTCTTGTGTCACGTTTTTATATGATAACGATTAAGAATATGTACAGAGGATTCGTGGTTTACCGGATTTAACCTCTGGAGCAAGTTTTTTCGTCAACATTCACTTGGTGGATTCGCGAGAATATTTTTCTATTTAAGAACACATCCTATATTTCAAGACCGGTTGGGACATTTCTTCAGGGAATAAACTACTGCAAAACAGTTGATTAGGTGAGTTTGTGAATCATGATAGTTTAAAATTTGAGCCCGATACGTAGACAGGTACAGCTATGACACGGACAAGTGCTTGCCCCTGTCTTTGCTTTCCCTGTCTACTTATCGCGCTTGTGGTTTCAAAACATCAGTTACTACAGTAACAAGGACGACGATGAAGAGAGGGACAACCAGTAAGAAAAGTCGCAATATTGCAGGTTGGTGGGGTTGTCCGTAGTACATCATTAAACGAGGTGCTATGCAAAGAAAACACGGACAAAAAATTGAATGAGGATGGGCGCAGACTCGCGACTGTATTTTCTTTATAAGAAAGCGCATATTTATACGACGCAAGTCGCCTACGTGCATACGAGAATATTACGTGAATTATCATGCAATTGTATCGAAGTATCACTGATAGAAATTCTCTTTTTTTTTTCAGGGTGAAGTAAGCCTTGGCAAGCTCACGTGGCAACTTGTCCTGACTAGGCCTAAGCACTTTCGTTGTCGCTAGCAAAGCATGACACGCTTTGCCTCAGGCAGGTGACGAGCATGCGCTGCAAGGAGGAGGTAAACTAGGTCCTTATCTGTTCTTTATCGAAATATGGTGTTTCATTTGTTGTTCATTTACGCACTGGCTAAGTTGGCCGATGAGTAAAGGGTATTCACTTGACGTCACCCGCCAGGTGCGCTAGCGTTGTTCCGGGATGCCGTTACTTTGGCACTCCCGACGGTCGTATTTACGGTGGCTGTGGTGACACTGTAGAGCTATTGCATTTTCTCTCGTTTTTCGGTGCCCCTGTGGACAGCAATGGACGTAAGTTCATGCACACGTGGGCTAGATAAACCTGTGTGATTGTGCTACATGAAGAAATGGCGTCTGTGCGGCGCCGTAGACCCAATCGAAGTTCATAACGCTGAACTGCAACGCGACGTTCAACCACTGCCACGTGTCGACTTCACCGGCCTAAAAGACTATCTTGTTCACGCG
Organism: Rhipicephalus microplus; assembly: GCF_043290135.1. Classification (NCBI taxonomy): domain Eukaryota; kingdom Metazoa; phylum Arthropoda; class Arachnida; order Ixodida; family Ixodidae; genus Rhipicephalus; species Rhipicephalus microplus. Next base: position 80,916,764 of record NC_134708.1, read on the forward strand.
TCAAGCGTTGTGTGACATGAGCACCCAAAAGCTTGCAAATCCGTCAAGGGCCACAACTGTCCTACGAGGGTGCAGCAGCCGGGCGTGAAGGTTCTTCCAAACAGCACTATTACAGAGGTGGCTGGAAAGGTAAACATACTTCCCTCATTCACTCGTAATCGCGGTTTATGGGACGTGCGAGCGCTATGTCAGCACTGTAAACACGGTAACGGAATCTCTTGGTACGAAAGGCATCACAGCCATTGCGGCAGTGGCTGTTTTATTATTAACAACCACTGCGTGCCATGATCATGTGAAGCCGAGTGATCGCAGCTGTTCAGTGCCGGCGTGAGAGTTCTTCCGTACAGCACGATCGCTGTTGTCAGAAAGATAACCCGACTTCCTGACAATTTCTAATCACGTTGCTTCAGTCGCGCTAGTGTCATCGAAACGGGTGAATACTGTAATGGTATGCCGGGGCAGAAGCCTCTTCGGACCCTGACTTTTCAGCATCTTTTGTAAAAAAAGTCAACCTAGCGAGTCAACATTCTGACCCCCAAGCTTCTTTTTCGAGTGGTTGTTACAACTAAACACGGCACAGTTTACCGTTGTCGCAGCTGGCAGACGAGCAATCATGGCACGTACCGCCTCTCCGCACACGCAGATGAACTCGTTCAAAGACCTTTCAACTAACACATCAGCATAAGACACCGCTTTATGCCAGCTAAGAAAAACAGCTTGCACAGCGAATATCTTTGACACATCTCTCACGACACATGGACCATGAAGACGGTGAGTGCACACAGAATGTATACCGGTGCTGCGCTCATGAAACTGTGAATGGCCGAACCACTAATATGGCCTGGATGCCCGGCGATGCTATCGCTCCGCTATCACCACCTCGAGGGTCGCGGTTTTGTGCATACCACCGATGCTTTAACGCACATCATAAAGATTCGATGTACTATTCGCGTCGATCACTCGGTGAAATGAGTGGCATGGCTCCTATAGCGAGTTTCATTGAGACGTGGGGAGCACTCAAAAGCACACTGAGAAGGCTTTCTTTTCAGAGCCATAATATTATAATAAAATAAATAATAAATAATTATAAATGCCCCTATCGCAAATAGGAAGTGTGCATTAATAACTTTTGGTGCCGTATTCCGCTTCTAATTTTCTATGTATAAAAGTCTGATGGTATACCATCTCTCCTTTACTTTTACTTTTAAGAGCCAGAAAACATCGATACTTTTTGATTACTTCCCGACGTTCCACAAGCCATAGAAAGAAACATTTAGAAACTATAGTTCGAAAGCTAAACATTACTATAAATTCTGGGAATAATGTTTTTTTTGGGGCTCCTTCTCTGGGTCACAGCAACAGGAGCGTCATTGTCGGTTTGCTTGTCACCTTTTATTCTCTTTTATAAGTATAGAAATTGCAGCTCTTTAGAATTACCATATAATTATTCATTTCATGTATTAGTTGCTTACTTAATATATTTTTAACTCAACTTATGATTATTCACACTTTCATTACTCACCTTATGATTATTCACATTACAATACCCGAAAGTTCAATGGTCATTCATTCATAGTGGGTACAAGCCAAAGCATATAGGAACAAGCAAGCAACAGTTTACCTACACAGAGCAAGTCAAACGCTGTCTCCTCTGTGTCTAATAATTCTGTAAGGAGGAGGTTACAATTACCCATAATTTCTATACTGTTGTGGGTACACATCATTCGGGAGAAAATTTCCAGCATCACCTCTTCAAAACTTGGGTCTGGAAATATCCGAATCAGTTGTTCTTTCATTTGGCGTCTTTGAACTGTAGGCTATACTCAGAGGAATTATTCATTCAGACTAAAAAAATATTGACCTAATTTCTTCAACTTTTCATCATATTAAATTCTAATATTCTTTAATTAGTTTGTTGTATTATTCAATTCTTGCTCATTCTAGATGTATTGCAAAAAAAACACCTAAAACAGCAAAATATAGTTCACCGAACACTGTGAATCTCCTGCAGTGAGTAATAGTCATGAGAAGATGAGAATAAAAAGAAGAATTCCCTCATGTGCACGCCTGCTCGCACTCGCACCTGCATACGTAGTGCACGCTCAAGAACTGGGCGTCATTTCGAAGCTACGCAGCTGATCCGACAGGGGTGACCGATGCCCAAGACCACGGCTTGTGCCGCACTCGGATGCCCCACGACCGCGCAGTCGCTAATTTCATGGCAGACGCCAGCACACGCCGCCGGGTTTCGACGGACTGATGGACGCCGCCTGCCTGCTGGAGCTGTTTGGCCTTTCGTCGACGTTCCCCTGGACACTGCAGGGCCCACACTACCTACGGAGCCCATGCCATACTACTACGTCCAGTGTCCATACCCAGTACTCCCACTTTTCCCATTCTTGCCACCGTGGATGGTGCCAGCGATTTCTTACGAGGTGGCTCCGAACCAAAGCTCACCACGGCGACCGGGTGCGAGCCCGGACGTCACCAGGAATGGCGCCCCGCCACGTCCACCAAAAAGGCAGGTAGTCAAGTGTGGCACGTCCCTGCCACCTGCTGAACAAGGCACCGAGGCGGTGCGATCTCATGTTATTAGGGCGCGGACTCGTAAAAGCGCTATCCCTTCAAGGAAAGAGACGTCTCGAAGCAGCCCGTCAAATGAAGGGCAAGAAAAATACATCGATCTGGTGCTTTCGCGACTGCTGCGCATTGCGACAAACCTCGGGCTCGGCGTGCCTGCTAAAAAAGAAGCGCAAAGGTGTGCCACACATAAGTTCATCTACAGCGCCGCAATGCTGAGAAGCTTGAACGTGCACAGCCACGCCTCGACGCCTGGCTCGTGATCAGAACGCCTGGACGAAAACCCTGAGGGGAGTGGTACGGCCAAAAGCAACATTCGTGGTTAAGCGGTCGATATGACGCCTCAGACCAGGTCCAAGACCCTGCACGTCGCTGCACCGGTTGGGCACCACTGATGCTCCAGATGACAGGCTGGACGGAATTCGGTACAGCAGCAGTACGCTTCACCTCGGGGTTATTTTTGCTTGCTTGGGTAAATTTAGGTTTCTTATTGACAGATGCTTGTAGGTTTATGATTTTTGAGCAGACATAACGGCCATGTTCATGCGCGTTTCACATGATGTTGCTACGATACTGAGGGGACGGGTGGAAGAAGAGGAGAACGAGGTGGGCACGAGCGGTGATCTTCCAGATCGCTGGACTCTCGGATTCATCATCTCTCAATAAAGGCATCTCGCCGTAGCAATAGTAATGAATGTCGTTTTCCGTCCCAAACTACTATATGGTAATAGAACATGCCGTAATGGATGCCTCCGGAACAGTAGGCCACCTGTTCAGACGAATGTGCACTGATGGAGCATTTTGATCTAATTTGAAAATTTGAATGCCGTAGTGGTGGCTTCACACCGCCATTCCACCATCGAGCACCATAGCCCTAGACGACCAAGCGTGCGTTTTAGTCGAGTCCTAGGGGTTCGGAAATGACAACACGCGCGGGACGTAGCGAGTCCCATTTCGCACACAAGCTGGTTGTAAAACTAATTACTGTCTTCTTTCGTAAATGAAATAACGATACTTACGAAGTTAGAAAAAGCCGAAAGCTTCCAAATTACTGCTGTTGTTTTAGAAGAAAGAGTGCCAACATGTGTGGACCCTACGAACGCAGTTTACACTAGGTTCATCATCCTTTGAGATATATAACATATCCACCGAAGGCTGTGTTTAGACCCATTAGTCGTGTAATCTTCAATACACATAGATAACAAACGCCTTCATCATCGATTCGACCCGTTTGTCATTCTGTCAACATCATTTCTGCCAAATTACTGCGCAGGCATACAGAAACACAAGATGACTGGAAACTAAGGTCACTTCTCTTAAAAACCTGAACAGACAGAAATGTCTGTCGTTTCAATGACTATGTTCTATATATCTCACGAAAAGAAAATTTGGAACGTGTAATAAGAATATATAGGAATATTGCCCGAAACTCAATACTTGGACCACCCCAAGGTGGTTAATAATAACCACCCCAAGGTGGTTATTAGCCACAAGGGATTCCATACGCGAGAACCTACGTGATTCCTTACCCGACATGAAGCCTGCATAGGGTGAGTTTGCAAAGGAGTATTCAAGCACCGGCATACCTATGTGATAGACACTGGACTGACATGCAGAAGGCCCGATATTGACTTCCATTCTGCCCTCTATAATTTGTGCTGTTTTCCTTACTCCACGTGATGGAGGCGGCGGAGTCCGGCGGCGCGGGAGCGGACAACTATGTTGCTAGAATTAGCCCTTGTTGTTCCATAATCATGCATTTTATGCAAATATACAATTGGGAATGGTCCGGCATCTGAATTTGAACCTAGTTTTTTCATGGCATTCTAGGCTGCTACGCAATTACTCGGGTTCTGTTGCACTTTTTCAGCACTGTTGATTATTACGTGACCACGTATCAACTCCGAACTTGACCCGACTCTAGCTCACCTCGCTTTTGTTTCCTGTTTCAAAATTCATTTTTTCCTTAAAAAGCTTCTTCCTGTTTCGCTAAGTTTTGACGGTGTTAGCTTCAGCGTGTCCGGCATGTCCGAGTTTTCCTGATATCAGGTGGTCGCAGTCCTACTTCGACTTTTACTGTCAACTGACGAATTGCGCGCACCTTTTTCGCGACGAATCAGCTACTTCCATTTGATTATCACGTTGAGCGTATACGTCATGGGCGGTTGGAGTGCATGAAAATAAACGCGATGAGTTTATAACTGCTAAAGAGTAGACAAGTACTGCATTTAGGGCTGTATCCTATTTTATTGGCACCTTGGGATAATGATTAAAAACTCTGGTTAATAGTCATAGGAGTACACTGTAGCCCTCAGTCGGGAGTCAGATATACCTATTAGTAATTACATCAACGGCTAGCCTAATTACCTAAATTAGTGAAGGAAAGGTAATGAGCGAATTATTTTTATTTCTAAAAACCGGAGAAAGATAAGAATGATGAATGATTAGTCCACATTATTTGAGGCCAACATTGTTGGCAGTACGCGCAGGCACCAGGCGGGGTGGTTCCCTAGTTGCGGGACCCGTAATATGTATCCGGCAGCTCCTGATCCCTTTCTGTCAGTGCACGCTGAGTCGGTAGGGTGGGGCTGGATAACAAGGTCTCCCATCACTCAATGAACTGAAGATTCGAGGTGAGAGGAAAAATTTGGGGGGGGGGGTTAAGTTCTGTGAATTCTGCCAAGATGTGCGACAGGGTTTCATTTTCGATTTTACAAAAGGGCCAGAGCATGTCGTGTTCTGCAGGGTACATGCGGTTCAGCAATACGGGATGCGCAAGCGATCTCACCTGCGCTCGACGCAATATCATCTGTTGTTTCCTGGTCAGGTTGGCCTGTGGTTCTGGTAGTCTGCACCTTCCCTCTCGGTACATCTGGGTAATGTCCCGAAAGCTGGTAACCGGGTGTGGTATCTCTTCCGGCTCATGCTCGGCCCAGGTTGACATTTCTTGGGCCTGGTAGTCAGCCATGGTGTTGTGTGCTTCCTGCGAGTGAGCCGGTACCCACACGAGCTCTACGGCTCTTCCCAGCGGCTTGCACATGGATAGAATGGCTCGTGCCGCGGATGAGATTACCCCCCTGTGGAAGCTTCAATAGGCTCTCTTTGACTCGGTGACCACCATGTCCACGCTCGGCTGTATGAGTGCGAGGGCCACGGCCACATCCTCGGCTATTTCAGGGTGTTTTGTCCTCAACGACGCGCTGACGATTAGCCTGTCAATGAACGTAACCACTACCGCAGCACGGTCACTGTGTTTTCAGAGTGAGGCGTCCGCGTATGTGACCCTGGGGTTCTCTTCCAGCTTCCGGGCCATGGCTTTGGCCGGCGCGGTGCGCCTCTCATCGTCCTTGCCTGGCGTCATGCTCCGGGGAAGGGGTTTTGTTTGAATTGTTGTCTTCCAGTCCTCCGGAAGGGCCGCCTTGACGGGTACTGGCTCAATCTGCCATCCTATTTTGCGCAGGACAGCTCGTCCGTGCTCCGTGTGACTGAGCCGGATTCTCTGATTAGAGAGGTGGGCTTTGATAAGCTCCTCCGCTGTGTTGTGGGCGCCCATGTCTAGAACACTTAGCGTTTACGAGTATATCGGCACGTCCAGTGCATGCTTCGTTGCCTTGCGAAGCATCGCGTTAAGGGTTCCCCTATTCGCCTTCGTCAGCTGGAGATACGGAGCGCAGCAAGTAACCCGCGACACGACAAACGCGCGTACCAAGCGCATAATATCATCCTCTTTCAGGCCTAGGTTTCTGTTAGATACCTTTCGAATCATGCCAGGGATCTGTAAGGTTGTAGTCTTGACCTTCGTGACTGCGGCTTGAGCCTTCCCATCACTCTGAAGCAGTAGACCGAGAATCCTAATTTGCTGTGTTGGTTTGAAGGCCATTCCGTCGATGTTGATATTCACGTTAGGTGGCCGCTCCTTATTGGGTTTTCATGGTTTGATCATGAGCAGCTCCGATTTTTGGGGAGCGCAGCTCAGTCCACACGACTTGGCATACTCGTGCACGGTCGTCGCCGCCCGCTGCAAGGCTTTCTCGGCCAATGCACCGGACTCGGCTCGGGCCGTACACAACGTCAAATCATCGGCGCAGAACGCGTGGTCCACACCTCCGATTTGCTTGAGAAGACCGGGTAAGGGCAGGAAGGCCAGATTGAAGAGCAGAGGTGACAGGACCGACCCCTTAGGGGTGTCCCGATCACCGAGCTCGACAGGGTCTGATTTCTCCTCCCCTGTCTTGATGGTCGGCATTCGGTTTTACAGAAAGTCGCTTATGTAGCCGAATGTCTTGTGGCAACACCTGGTTTTGTTATGAGCAAGATTGAAATGCTAGTGAGTAATGGCAGCTCGGCAAATACAAAACCCAAAAACAAGACCACGGCAGTAAACAACGCCAGAGGCTTGAGCAAGGTGCCGCGGAGGGACCCCCTCAACCCGCCTAGGGTGTACGACGGGAGAGAATGAGGCCTCGCAACGGGCATCGAATAACTAAGAGGCAATGAACGCTGTTGAGAGGCGTATAACAACAGAAACCGCGACCTCGGCAACGACGCAGATTCCGCGAAAAGGAGAGCTGACGGTCATTTTGGCTGCAATCACCCAAATTAACGTAAGCCTAGGTAATATGGATGCCCGACTCGAAGCTGTCGAGAGTCAGCGTCACACGCTCTCGGTGAAGCGCGACCGCCAAGCGAAAAAGTAGCCTCAACGTCGGTACTGAACCGCTTCGTGTCCCTTAGTGGGCCAAAAGAATTAAGGACGCGATCACAAAAAACGCGCTCGAGTCGAGACGTCCGGAAAGGATGATGCAGAAGCTGGGTAAGAAGCATAACAAGACTCGGGGGTACGCCACGGTAATTTACCAATGAAACTTACGTGACATTCGCAATAAAGAAGCGGAGCTACCGTTACACATTGACGGGCAAGAAAAGAAGCCCGATATATTTGCTTCAGAAGAAACGAATGGGAAACCAAGACTATCGGGGTACGTCACGTACATTGACTCCAAGGAGAATGGAACGGCGGTGCGCATACGGAGCAACGTCGTGGCTAGTCAGCACGTCACGGTGCAGGGTGGATGCGAGCACACGCTGGTCGAAATTCATGCAAGAGAAATTGGCAGCTTGGGCAATCTATTCGTAATGAGTGTGTACTGCCGGCCGTCACCACGTCAGTACGAATTTGGCCACATCGTGAGACAGCAAAGGGGTTTGCGAGAACTAGGCCACTCCTGATCCTCGCTCACTTTAACGCCCCTCACACAACGTGGGAATATAAGTTGCAGTTCAAGAGGCGGAAAGCGTTGGCCAAAGTGATGGAGGATCACGAGATGGTCCTCTTGAACGAGCTGGACGTAACCACCAGAAGAGGCAACATTGTCGCAAAGACACTAAGCCAGACCTGACGTGGGTGTCGGGCACACTAGACGTTACCTGGCCAAAGGAAGACGTGGACTTGCGGTCTGACCACACCGTCATCGGCATTACGATCAGAGGCTCCCGGTACCGGGATGTACTGGGGAAGGCACGTATAAAGGATTGGGACAAGAAGAGGAAGTTTACCCAAGAACAAGAAGAAGCGTTCCAGAAAGACTCGAAGCCAGCTGAAAGAAAACAGACCTGCACTGAATGGGCGAAAGACCAGAAAAGGCCCTACAAATATTCACCCAAGAAATCGCGATGACGTCGCAGACACTGTACGTGGATGCTCGACTAACCAACACGCGGGCGACCCAGCACTCGTTAATGTGGCGGTGGAAGCGTCAAAGACACAACGAAAAACTGGCCAAGCGCATAGCTGTCTTGAACAAACGAATCGCCGAGCACGCGGCCAAGCTCTGCAGGGAAAATCAGCTGAAGACCTGCAACGGCCTGCAGGGCAAGCTATCGGCACGAAAGACGTGGTGCTTCTTGAAGCATCTGATCGACCTGCTGAGTAGCGAAACTACCACCAATCGCAAGCTTGCCAAAGTATTGAACATGTACAAGGGAGACGGCCACAGACTCCTGGAAGATCTCAAGGTGAAGTACCTAAAGACAGATAAGGGCCAGTACCCGGTGCCCGAGAGGTACGCGGGAACCGAGAACGAAAAGGTCGATTGGCCATTTACCATGATGTTATTGTGGACAGTGATAGACGAAAGCAACAAGAATAGCGCGCCCGGCAAAGACGCCATAACTTACAAACTGCTCGGTAAGATGAGCGATGCAGCTGCCCGCGGCCTCTTAGAGCACATCAACGAAGCCTCAGAGAGCTTGCAGTTGCCGAAGAAAAGGAAGGAAGATGAGGTCCACTTTATTCCAAAGCCCGGCAAGGCCCTCACGATAGAACACATGCGGCCATCTTTTTCACGTTTTGTGTAGCAAAGGTGATGGAGCGCATGGTCCTTCACAGGCTGCTGAAGCCCCTTGTAGAATCAGATCAGATGCCGGAGACGATGTACGGCTTCAGGCAACATCTCAGCACCCAAGACATGATGATCCAACTCCACGAGCTGGTCGTCAAGCAAGCAACGAAGCACGCACCACGTGGGATACTCGCCCTCGACTTGAAAGGAGCCTTTGACAACGTGTCGCACGCGAGAAAGGTAAGAAATTTCGTACGGAAGCTATGACTTGTTTACATCACCCACCACAAGGCGTCAGCTTGGATTGCTAAACACTGTCGACTCTTGGTCCATTAGACAAAGATATTGCCACAGAGACTGTTTGCAATATCGGACGTCATGAAAAATCAGCGTCCACCGTCTTGTGTGCACTCCTGCTTGGGGCCGCACGACTCATGCCTCTTGTTCACAGACACATGCCAGTGTGGGTTGGAGCTGCGAAGAAGAAGAAGGTGCGTGGGCAGAGGAACAGTTTTTGTTTTTTGAACGCTCTAGCGGACTCTTCCATCTCTTCGCACATAATTTTCAGGGCACAAGTTCGCCCATAATAAACCAGTTTTCGGCTTTTCCTCTCTTGCACCCGTTACAATATGATTGATATTGTCACGGGGTCTTGACTTCGACGAAGAAGGAGAGAGTAAGATAAACATTAAATTGTTTATTTGGGCGAACTTGTGCTCGGTAAACGGAAACTCGAATCACAGGAGCAGACTTGCACTGGTAGCGGCGAATGAAGCGTCGGCGGTCAATAAATTGGCAAGCGGCGAAACATGTTGACATTTATACACTCGCCATCGAACATTCTAGAGTTATCGCTAGTGGCGACGTAGATTTCACACTAATATGAGATACTCGTGAAGTGGGCGTAATCTCAAGAAAACGATGTACTGCAGTCTTGAAGCTTCTCCAACAATGCGGGCACTGTTTGCGCTGAGAATCGCGTACATCATAACGGGCTGTTGAAAAACTTCAGGAAGGAGCATGGTATTACGATTTATATGTGGGTTTTAACGTCCCATAACCACCACAATATGGTTATCAGAGACGCCGTCGTGGAGGGCTCCGGGAATCTCGACCATCTGGGATTTCTTTGACGTGCACCCAAACCTGAGAACGCGGCCTTACAGCTTCTCCGCCTCCATCGAAAATACAGCTGCCGCAGCCGGGATTCGATGCCGCGGCCTGCCTGTTAGCAGCCGAGTACCTGAGCCAGCAGACCTATACTATTGGGCTGACAAAATGCGTTTATTAATTTTAAGCACTGGGTGCTTTACTATAGGAGAGAACATATAAGCGTCCCTCAAAAAATGACCCCGAATCTGCATGTTACACTGCGAATGTCGTCGGAAGACGATAGTCTTGCGTTTGGAGAGAGTGAACAAAACGTTTATTTGATGCTCTGCACAAGAAAATATGCGACTGGTATTTTGGAGACGTTGCGTTAGATTTTTTCGAGCGTGTAGCGGAGGCGAACGAGCTCATCGAGGCACAATGGACACGAGCGCCGTCTAGAACTTATCTTCAAAAACGAAGGCGTGCACGCCCGCAGTGAAAGATGCGCGCCTGTCTCGGATGTGATACAGTGTTGAACGCAAAGCGACAGACAGGTGCCACCACCGTGTCGTCGTAGCAAAGCGTTGGAAACATTTACCTTTTTGAGCATCGCGTTGCACTCTCAGCGCAGCGCGATACACGCTACAGTCCTTAGAGTCACTTTAACGTGTTGTTATGGCGCCTCAGATATGCGCAGCAATCGCTTTTTAATTGACAATCGCTCAACTATAAACGCTAACTCGATATGTGAATTCACAATATGCTTGTAATGATGATGATATAAAAGCGAGGGTGCCTATCTATGGTTACCTTTTTCCAGATTAAACATTGCTTAAAGTTAGCGCCCGTCCTTTCTTTCTCTGTCCGTATTGTTTCGTGCGTTGAAAAACTACATCAATGTAGAGCCAGACAATGCTTCTCGTTGAAAGGGCATTCTTGGTTGGGATAGGAGTCAACACAATTTGGCGTTAAAGCTCATAGACGCCTTCTTTATAAAAAATGAGCCATAATGCATAAGCGAACTGTCACAAGGGAACAAATGCGAAGTCGTTTCTGATTAGCTTGGTTGAAAAATAAATGAGGAATACCGACCGAACATGCCCAAGAATTGGAAGGAATGTTTTATATAATAGGATGCATTGCATTCACTATTACTGTGAACGTTGAAATAGTTAATGCGACATAAACTTTACTCTTAATAAAGTTTTATTTATCTAGTTATTTTAGTACTTTTGAACGTAGCAACGCTACAGAAAGATTACAATGCTCAACGAATAGGCAAACTGCCACTTCCCGCGAACCAAGACGAAACTGCAAGTTGGCGCTTCAAACGAGCTTCCACTGTATTTCACGGCTGACATTTTATTGTAATCAGGCAGAAAAATATCACCAGTGACTTCATGACAAATGCATCTTTATTCAAAGTTCAAAAGAACTAGTCGCTATATTGTGCATAAACCAGCGTAACATGTGGCCATTATTGCTAAAGTTTGATGTTGAGTGCACTATACAATGATGTCCATGCTGTGTCAATGACTCATTTTGAGACTGAAAGGATGAAACATAATATGTTGTTAGGCCTGCCTAAGCAATCAGTGGCATGTGTCACAGCATCCGGCAGGCAACAAAACAAGCCGAACGTGTTACATAGTAGTAATACCAGGCATGAAAGGGATAATAAAAGAAAAACACACATAGCGCAGACACGCACTAAGAATGCATACAAAAGACAGTTAAGACGATTATGCGAGTTTTTAACAAAATATGAGAAAAACAAAAAAAGGAAATGGAAGCACAACGGTGTTTGTTAGTACATTTATCAAGCTCGGGATTCTTGCAACAACAGACTTCCCGGTATATATACTGTGCAAGCACACAGAATCACATTTCGTTGAAAAAAACGTTGTCAGAGTTTCCTCATTTCTTGCTTTTCTTTTATGCGTAAATTGCTCACACACACGGCCATTATGTCAGATGCATGGGTCATATGCGGCGATTATACGCCCCACCATATGGGATGGTGATACAGGTTTCTGGGATATTGCTTTCTGTGCACATTATGAATGATGAAGTGGTAGGTAACTAGTCCTGCGCTGAGGGGCAACTGTTTCTGTTGTTCACAACCGTCGTGAACGCTTGGCTGGTTGTCGAACGTCAAGATCATTCCGAGGTTCTTGGCTCGACGAAGGCACGGGGGAATTCGTGGTGGAGGCTGCACTCGAGGCCGCACTTGAAGATGGCAAAGGTCTTTTCTTGGGATTTGATGTTGCATTCACTTGCAAGCCTGTAAGTAGGAGCAAGGAATAAAACAATGAAAGAAGATCTGAAAATTCATAGTGCAACAAAAATGAAATCTACTACTCTTTCATCATAATAAGGCCATAATCCCCGAGAGAACGTATTAGCTCAAACAAACACAAGAACAAGAGGAAGGAAAAGGTATGTTCATGTGTACTACCGAAAGAACTCAGAAGGTTGGCTTCTCTTTGATTAATAGTACAACTTTCTTATTATAGAAATAAAACAAAATTAGGCGTCTTGAAAAAGCATGCAAAACTAAGCAATCAAGACATTAATGACAATTCTTCTGTTTGTCACAGTATTTCTTAAGGCCTAAAAATCACACTACAACATGCTTTGCTGAACTTCCGTGCATGTAATCATTGTGCACTCATATTGCTCACACACATACTCAATCTAGTCGGAAGAGACACGTACAGACCTATAACATTTGAGAAGTTCACGGAGGCTTAATATTCAGTGAAAGCTGGCAAACTCTGTGTCAGTACCCATTTTGATTGCATTGTTGGAATCCTTTGAGGAAACTAGTTACATTGTGCTCAGCTGTCTGCAAAACTTGCACCATCATAATTCACAGAACTGCATGGAGAGGCCGGACAGTCTAAATGCATCAATATAAAGGATGTTTGTCAGCAGTTCCCGAACTTCGCTTGAGATGAAAAAAAAGCCACAATATTTAGTAGCTTTCAATATTATATTCAGCAATAGTACGCCTAATATTACCTGGCCTTACTACATGCCAAACGTAATTTTTATTGACTTCCAGCTGTGGCTGTATTCTGAAAGATTTAAAAGCACACAAGATTTGTGCTTAGGGTTTTGGGAATAACGCTTTCTTGATTGCAGAATTCTTGTCCAATAATAACCAGTTTGACTTGATATTTTCATTTTAAGGAAATATCAACTGCACAAAAAAAACCACCTCCACGAAAGGACATAGGAGAAAATTGTGTACTGCGTGTACACCAACGGGGGCACCACAAACGCGTTTCAAACGCACTGTAATCAGGTGGTGGCAAGTCACGCTCAATTCAAGGATGTAGGGGCTCCGTTTGCTAAGGGCGAGGAAAAGCGCGCTCGCCCACTGCTGCTGTGGGCAGCTACAGACCCCAATACGTGACATGGTAGAAGCTCCGGTATTCAGGGACGTGCGCGCCCGCAGTTACTGCTATGGTAGAGGGTGGAGGACAGATCCCGACGGACGCCTGACAAAGCCCGACAAAGAAAGGAATATTCTTCAAAAAAAAAAACAGTAAACATGATGGAAAGAGTACTGCGTGGCTTCAGATGTGCCCCAGAGGAAGTTTTTTTGCGGCGAGTGACTGCAAAAGAAATTATCTTTAGACAACTTGGCAGCACTTGCAATGACTGTTCTTTTATAGCCACGTGGCTCATTCAGTGCCCTTCAAGTAGAATAATGAAAAAGAGCTAGGCTGGTGTGGTCCTCACCTTGCTCAGAAGAGCTGCCCCTGGACTGGTGAGGTTGGTACCATGAGCCCTGCAGAGGCTGGGCGAAGTGACTACTGTTCTTACTGGCTGCCGAGGAGGACGAGGAAGTAGGCGAGGGCTTGTACTGGCCGCCCGTTTGCAATTGAGGGTGTTGCGGCAGCTGCTGCTTCGTATGATGATTGCCAGAGTAATGACTGCTGTCATGGCGTGAAAGGTGGCTTGAGCTGTGGTTGTAACTGGAGCTCTGCAGTTGATTGCGTGTGCTGGGCTGGCTAGCAGCATGCGCGCTGCGACCACTGCTGCTCACATGATTACTATAGTGTTGGTCGGTAGACAGAGAGCTGCTCCTATCGCTACTGCTACTCCTTGTTTCTCCAGGATCCGTACAAAGATAAATCATTGCCCAGGGCGTTAGAAAACGGATATCGGGCCACTCTTAAATGCTGCCTCGATCCTCCATTTCTCTTAAAATTTGAGCTTTCAAGCAGTGATGACGGCTTGTACAGTGTTACATTGTATTAGTCTTATTCACTAGTAGGAACAATGTTATCTTGTACAAGGCTTCTACCAATACTATTTCCATTGATACAAAAAGTAATATTCCACAATATTATTCAATCCATAGTTTTTAAACATTGCTTTGGCATTAATCATGGAATTTATATAAATTTCATGAATATCCAAAAACCATGAGGGCCTATGAAACATACATGCAGTGCTAGCGGCTACTTTTCTAATAAATACAATAGCCAAATATGCCTCTTGACAATCAAATAACTATTAACCATCAGTGTAAACAACGTAGCCCAACAAATTTGCAAGAATAGTTTTATTTGAAAAAAGACGCATTAGGGCTAGTTTATTCCTTTTTTAAACAACGTAGTAATGATAACTGACAGACAAATGTGCCTACAAAAGTAGACTGAATGGTTTAAAAACAAACTCTAATGTAATTGTGTAGAAAGAAAAGTGGTCGAAAAAGTTACTTGATAAAAGAACCTCGTACTTTCTAACCTCGTACTATCAGAACCTCGTACTTTCTAATAGCACGTTAAATGCTCTACCACCCAGCCACAATAGCGGTAGCCTCCACGTTCACTTAATGGGTTATATATATATATATATATATATTTTGAACAAGTGTCAATATACAGGATGTTTGTCAGCAGTGCCCTAATTTGAATGAGATGGTAATGGGATTGGAAAGGCGCAAAAATTAGAAGCTTCCACCAATATATTTTGCATCCGTACTCCAAACTGTAGCGGGCCAAACACAATCCTTTTTATTGTCTTTCCGCCCTGGTTGTGCTCGAAAAAAATAAAAAAACACAAGACTTGTGCTTGGATTTTGATGTGAAGTTTCTTCCATTACTAACCACTATGGCTGTATGATTTTGCCGGATACGTTTTGAGGAAATGGCGATGAGACAAAGAACTATTAGCAACATAAAAAGTTATTAGGATTCATGCGGAGGTCCAAAAATGTCACTTAGGAGTTTCTTTCTGAGTGGTGTGAGTGTGAAGTAGAATATTTTAAGACAACTTGGCAGCACCTTCAAGTTTATTCAACAACGATGTCAGTTTACAGAAAAGTGCGTACAGGATTGGTAATACACACAAGGAGCCCCAAAGTTGGAAACTGTCAGGGGGGCTCCCATACATGATGTTAACGGGAGAAGAAACAAAATATACAACATTCAGTTGTTACGGTATCTTCAGTAAGAAAAAAAAAAGCACAGTGCGAAAAAACGAAAGTAGAAAATACATATATGTTTAGCAAGGCAAAAAAGAAAACTCTGAAGAACAAACAAGCGCAAGTTATAATACAAAACGTAAGGACAATATAACATGTAGCAATTGTTATCGCTACATTAAAAAGCAGTTGCTAAGATGAAGACAACTGTTGCAAAAAATATTTCTTTACTTGGTTTTTGAATGCATGTTCTGTGGTTGATGATTTTATTACGTAAGGAAGGGAATTCCACAGCTTGATTCCCGTAAATGTGGTAGTGAACTTGCCGTAGTTTGTGCGAACTTTAGGCAGAAGGCGGTTATCAAGCTCAGAAAACCTAGTAATATTATTATTTACAAGGCCTTCCAAGACAATGCCATCTATATGCACATTACCGCGAAAAAGCCTATACATCACAACTGATAACTTCAGCTGAAAGAGGTGATAAAGAGGATGTATATTTAAATTCTGATAAAGTGGCGTTGCATTGGTTAAGAAATGGCTGAAAGTCATGAGTCGAAGTGCTTGATTCTGTAGGCGTTGTAGTTGGTTGAGGTGGGTCAAATATGTGTTACCCCAGGCTGATATGCAATAAGATAAATGGCTGTGAATATGTGCGTGATAAAGGGAGTGGATTATGTGTGGCTGAAAATATGAACGAGTTTTGATTATGGCGCGTATTCCAAAGGTTATCTTGCGAATGAGTGATTGCGCATGAAGATTGAATTTCATATGCCGGTCAAGAACTACACCGAGAAACGTTGTACTGTCGGACATGGGAATTAAATTATCGTCCAGACGCACAGATATAGATTTTGAAAGTACAGTCGGGAAGGAATGAAAAACTATAAAAACGGTTTTTGATGGATTAATTCTTAACATGTTCATTCGACACCAGGAACTTATATTATGTAGATCCACGTTAATGTTTCGTTGTAGCTCATCGACATTGTTAGCATAAGTAAAAATGGTCGTGTCATCTGCATATAAGATACAATCTGTAGCGGTCAAAACATTAGGTAGATCATTAATAAATAGCAAAAAGAGCAACGGGCCAAGGATCGAGCCCTGAGGAACACCTTGATTTACTTTCTTAGCTGCTGAAACTTTACCGTCAATCTGAACAACTTGAGTGCGATTGCAGAGATAACTAGATATAAATTGAAGTGCAGGGCCAGTTATGCCATACGATTCAAGTTTATGTATAAGAATTTTGTGATTAATTGTGTCAAAAGCTTTCGTTAAATCTATGAATACGCCACCAACTACGAAGCCTTGGTCGATTGCCCCTTTTATTTTATCGGTGAGGGTTAGAAGCGCAAGCTCAGTGGAATAGCCAGGCCGAAAGCCGTACTGTTTAGATGTCAACAGATTAAACTTTGTCAGGTAGGATAATAATCTTGTATGCATAAGACGCTCGATTATTTTGCTGAAAAATGGAAGAATACAAATGGGCCTATAATTACTCAGAAGTTCGCGATCACCTTTTTTGTGAACAGGTGTTATTCTACCAACTTTTAGGGAATTGGGAAATATGCCTGCTTTAAACATCTTGTTAACAAAATCTGCAATGACAGGAGATAGCTCACTAGAGACTAACTTGATGTGGGATGGATGAACAGAGTCAAGACCAGGTCCCGTGGACCTGAGCGAAGTTATAACAAGAAGAACTTCCTCTGCACTCGTTGGTCGCAAGAAGAAAGAATAAGGCTGGCGAGGTAATGTTGGTAATGGGGGATTTCTCAGAGATTCACAGGTACTGCTAAAATACTCACTGAACGCATTGGCGATATCAGTTGGATGGCTGTATGTTTCTGCTTCAGTTCTAATTTTCGTTATCTGCTCACGACATTTATTATTTAAGAATTCGTTTATGACCTGCCAGTTGCGCCTCGTATCATTGCCATTATCCAAAATTTTTTTCTGAAAGTATTCTCGTTTTGCACATTTAAGTGCGGCTGCAAGCGTGTTGGAATATTTCTTGAAACGAATTTTAAGTTCAGAGTTAAATGGCTCACAAGACACTCTTTTGTGAAGTTGGTTTTTCTTCAAGATACAACGAAGTAGCGCCCTTGTAACCCAAGGTTTTCTGGGATTACTGAAATGACGAGCTGTGATGTGTACCGTCGTGCATTCGTTAATGCATTGTGTAACTGTAGTCAAAAATAGCTGATAAGCCTTTTCAGCGCAGGATTCACTTATTACGACGGTCCAGTCAATTGATTGTACCATAGATACGAATTTTTGAGAATTAAAAGATATCCTCTCTTTGTTTTCCTTACACTTGTAATTTTCTGTGCCCAAAGTCAGGAATATAGGGTAATGATCCGTTATGCTGTGCTCAATGACTCCTTCTGTATTGTCTGTAGCAAAATTGGTTAATATGTGGTCAATTAACGTACTAGATCCTGCTATGTCACATCTGGTGGGAGTGGTTATTAAAGATTCAAAACCGTAGCCATGTAAACACCCGAGATAATCAGAACATGACTGATTAGTAGGGTCGATAATGTTGACGTTGATGTCTCCGCAGATGATGATATTTTTGTTTTCGTTCGTAATAGTGTGCAACAACTTATCGAACTGTAAACAGAACTCAGACTGTGAAGATGCTGGCGAACGATAAATGCACCCTAATACTGTGTTCCGGCCATCGACTGAGAAAACACTCTTGTCAAATTCTATCCATACAGATTCACAGAACATATTAGAAAACGCAAGGTCATTGCGGCGTTTGTATGACAATGACGATTTAATAAAAACGGCGGATCCACCGCCCCGTGGTGTAGCACGATAGC